>NW_022161337.1:0-18143 GCF_008728515.1 Papio anubis
CCCACTCCTTCCTCACCAGCCCAGGGGATGAGCTGCTCATGAGTGTCACAAAGCCTGAATGCGGGAACCCAGAGGTGGCTGAGCAGAAAGGGAGACAGCAACAACGGTCACGGGTGTGCAGATATTGCTGGGCACTCCAGCAGCCCTTTCCACCTTAAAGAGGACAGCCACGGGTGTGCGGATGCTCCCGCATGACCCAGCCATCCTTTCCACCTTAAAGGAGAATGGCCACGGGTGTGCCCCAGAGCCCCTTTCACCTTAAGGAGATGTTCACAGTCTCATTTCAGTCTCCAAACTATTCAGTGAGGTTGGATGAGTATCACTGTGGACCAACACTGATGGGCACCAAGTAAGGGCAATTTTACAACCAAGTCTTGACCGTGAGACAATCAGGTCTTTGGCCATCTGGTCAAAACTTTTTCTGTAAGTCGGATAAGTTGAACTTTGGTTTTCCAAAGCTTCTTACAGAAACCACTTCTTCCTAGGTGTGGCTCCATGGTGTCACGTGCACACATCAGCAGCCAGGCTTACCAAGACTTGCAGCACGTTACACGTTCACCTGAGAAGGCTGCTCAATCGTTGATGGCTCTGGCGTGCTCTGAAATGAATTTGCCACTTCAGCCTACACTCCACTCCCTTGTTTGGTTCAAGAAAACCAAAAGGCAGAATTCGTTTTGGCCAATCGCCTGCTGCACCGAACTGCAGAGGTTTTAATTATAGTACTTTCATTGCATCATAGAAAACAGTCATATAGATCAACTCATTATTACCACTCCAAATTACCACTCCAAAGGTTTAGTAAATCTCCAGATAATCAGGCAAATATTTTAAGAAGCTACATTAAGGTTTACAGTACTCAAAATTTAAAACTATATCCATGCTTCAAAAAACCACCATTCCCATTTTAGAAGGCCAAATGCATAGGAGAAAGAAAGAAATGTGCTGAGTGCTTTTTTTTTTTTTTTTTTGTAATCTTACTGAGAAACTGCCACTTTAAAAACGGCTCTAGTTCCTGGCTCCAGATGTGTGCTGGGTTGCCTCACTCAATTTCAACTCCACCTGAAGCTGGGAAAGTAGAAATCCATTCCCAGACTGCAGGGCATGAGAATTCCCACTTCTGGAAACAGCCTGAAATACAGACTTGTAGCAGAGAATTATTTCCTGCCCACCCTAACCGTCCTCTGTGGAAGGCAACAGTCAAAGACAAGTCCAATCCCCTAGGCACAACTGCACCACGAAGAACCATTTCAAGGTGGGAGGTGCCCACTGCTCCAACGGCAGGCCTGCCGGCATCTCAGAGCAGCCAGAACTGTTCCCTCCTTCACAGGGAAGGGGAAACAAGGTCAGGAGGAAGCGGTTGGGGAAGCGAAGGGGTGGCTGATTGGGGATCAGAGGTTTCCTCACAGGGGCCTCAGGCTTCGGTAAGGAGAGAAGAGGAGGAACCAAGATTTGGCTAACAAACGTTTTGTTCTGATTCATCAGTGGGAACAGGCAGTTTAGCTAATCACTTATAAGGCAGAGAAGAGGGATTTGAAGGCCTGTGTCTAGCCTTGTCCTCGGTAAATGGTCATCCGAAAGTCAGCCTAAGCCACATGGGAAGGGGCTTCTTGCAGTAAACAAAGTGGGGGCGCAGTTGTGGGGAGGGGGAATGTCTTAACCATCACTTTTACAGAATCACAAGGCTCAGGCAATGTTCAGTATTGTCACATACCAAGGTTTTAACAGTCTGAAGAAAACTACAGTCCTAAGGTGTCAGTTCTCAAAGCCCTTCAGTTCCTCCTGGTAAGATTCCCAGAGGGTCTCCACTTCTTGCACCGAACCCCAACTTGCACAGGCACCTGCATCTTCCTCCTGCAGCAAATGCAGATGAGAAGCTGTGGCTCTGCTGCAGTAGTGATGCCATGGCAGCCCTAACACCACAGCAGAGCAATGGCTCTGGCCTGAATGTCCCCAAAACCTCATGCTGAAACCATTTCCGACGGGATACATTAAGAGGTGGGGAGGGTCTTTGGGAGGCCCCACTCTCAGGACCGGGGTTGGTGTCCTTGTTGGGAGGCCTGAAGGAGCCCTCCTGCTCCTCAACCACATGAGGCCCGATGAGATGCCTGCTGCCACGCGAGACCCGGCGAGATGCTGCCGTCTGTTAGCCACAGGCCCTGCAGGCGCACTCAGATCTTGCAGGCTGCCTTGACCTTGGACCTCCCAGCCTCCAGAGCTGTGAGCAATAAATGTCTGTTTACAAATCACCCAATCGACAGCAGCTGGACAGAGACAGTCATGTTACAACATGAATCACATTCTCAGTGGGCCAGAGGCCTCCCCGTGAGCCACCACCATAAAGCAAGAACTTCCTGGAGGATGGAAAGGGGTTCCCAAGGAATTCTACCCAGCACCAGGGTGTCTATCCTTTCTTGCAGGAAGATAACTGAGCCATGGCAGGAAACTATGGGGTGGATGGGGCTGGACAGCAACGTGTCACCTGCTCATCTCCCACCTCTCAACACGACAGCAGGGGTAGCACCCCTCACCTGAGCTGTTGGGGGAGGAAAGAGTGCTGGGTGATTAACAATTCTTAGTTCCACAGAAATTAGGCAAAGAATTCACCCCTTACGTCTTATAAAACCAAACCAGCCCAGGAATTCCACATCACTACTAATTTGCATGGGAAAATGCTGGATTCTCATAAGTTCTGGCATGTCATTTGTATTAATAAAGTTTACAGAGTTTTCATATACTAAGTATATAAAACAGGAAAATACATCATGCAATTTGGAGGCTGAGGCAGGAAGATCACTTGAGCACAGGTGGCAGAGATTGCAGTGAACCGAGACTGCACCACTGTACTCCAGTCTGGGTGACAGAACGAGACTCCATCTCAAAAAAAAAAAAAAAACAAAAAAAAGATTTTGCTGCTTCATACTAGTAAAGTGGGCTGATTCTACATGCCAATTCTTATTCGAAGGTCACCTAACACTGACTCAGGAACTCTATCTCTGATGTGCTTGAAGTTTTAATGGAAACAGTGTTAAAGACTACTCCTCCAGGAGCTCTGAACAAGTATTCCAGGTATACGCTGAACAAGACCACACATTCTGACCGAAATCTAACTTCAGACCCAAACCACAGAACCACAGAAGACACTGCTTCCGTCCAACTTTCTGTTCTGCCATCGTTTGTGTCCATTATCTCCTACAAAACATCTCATTAGAATTTAGGGCACACAAAGGGCCGATACAACACGGTTACTTTTCAAAGGTTTGGAGGTGAAGAACAGGTACAATGCATTAACTTCCTATTGCTGCTGCAACAAATTACCACAAATGCAAACCTCCTCTCAGCCCTGGAAGTCAGGAGTCCCAGGGCTGAAGTCAAGGGGTCAGTAGGTTGTGTTCCTGCCTGGAGTCCCCCAATTCATAGAGGTCACACCATGCAGCTTGGCTCACAGCCCCACACCCCTCCGACCACTGCCTCAGCCTCAGCCCTGCAGCCCTCCGGCCCCTGCCCCACCCTTGGGCCCATGCCTCTCCGGCCCCTGCCGCACCCCCACCCTCAGCCCCACAGCCCTCTGGCCCCTATCTCATCCTCAGGTCTCCTCCTGAGGTAGGCCTTCATACTCCCTCTCATCAAGGCACATGTGAGGACACTGGACCCCACCTGGACAACCCAGGGTCCTCCCCCATCTCACTGTCCGTTACATTCACATCTGTAAAGCCTCTTTTGCCATGTAAACTTCATTATACTAACATAATCATTTAACAAGTCCATTATAATGATGTAAAAGTTGGCACTGTTTTCCTAATGAAGAGATCGGTCACCCATGTAACCTATAAATATTTGACTATTAAATATACACTACTGTAGAAGACAAAGTTGAGGAAGACAGTTCCTCCCTGAAAGATGACTGGACCCTAGATAGAAGGATGATCATTCTGAACAGAATCAATGTAACTCAACATTTGAGTCAGAGAGGCCAAGCAGTAACTTTCAAAAAAGCAACCAGAAAGTATGTACCGTGCCTGTAGTTCACAGCTGAGCCTGGCCTCATGAACACGAGTGTGCGGACACGCACACTGGGCCCAAGTTTAAGATCAAATACAAGGAGCTTTCAACTGTAGTATTTAACTAGATCTTATTACAAAATAGCCTCTTGATTGCAGTTTTTATCCAAAAAGTTCTCTGTAATTAAATTAATTTTCCCCTAAAAAGACATTTCTCTATCATCCCATATAAACTAAATGGGCTTATTAAAGAAAAAAGACAAATGTTTGACTTCGGGGGTTTGCCTACGACTTGGATAAGCATGATTTTCTTCTGGCTAAGCAGGGAGCAGCTGGACCAGACTGGAGGGAAGGAAAAACAAATTTCCACTCTGACCTCAGTTGGGCACCAGAGTCTTCCCTGTCAGAATGTGGGTGTGGTGCTTCCCACACAGCAGCCTCTGACAAAACTCAGCACAAGGGTGTGGGAAAAGGCCATCTACTTTGGAAAAATCTATAAAGTGCAGACACATCAAAAGCTTCAGAAGACTAAAGCGCCAAGGAGACCACTGCACCCTTGGAGTTTACAGAAAATGGTCAGCAGCACACGTGCCTGAGGTCCAGGGTCAGCTCCCAGCTGCCGCGATGCCGTGAGCTCAGTCCTGGCTTCCCCTCTGATGCAGAGCTGGTCACTCCGCTGGCAGCACTCAGAGCTCAGGGCATTCTAGATGAAAGCAACGTGTTCCTTTTAAAATGGGGACCTGGGGCAGCACAACTGAAGCTCTACGACTGTCTCAACTACTGGGTTTTGGGGTAGCATTAGGAAATCATGAGAATCCAAATCCCAATTTCATACAGATTCCAGATTCACTGCAGGTTCCAGAATTTCCTGAAACATTCTTCTAATTCATCACTCAGGATTCCCTTGCCAAAGCTAATAAAGTCTAAATTCCTTACGGAAAAGCCACCAGAAGCACCACCACAAATAAGATCAAATGATGCCCGCCCTTCGCACCAAACATATAAACTGTTACTCACACAAGACTGTGCTGGAGGCAGCTCTCAGCTG
This sequence comes from Papio anubis, assembly GCF_008728515.1. Classification (NCBI taxonomy): domain Eukaryota; kingdom Metazoa; phylum Chordata; class Mammalia; order Primates; family Cercopithecidae; genus Papio; species Papio anubis. Next base: position 5,047 of record NW_022161337.1, read on the forward strand.
ACGCCGAATCCGTGAGACTTCATTATCCCCATTTTGGATCGAGTGTGAAGACCGTCAGCAAACCAGGGCCCCACACTGTCTTCAGTTGACTGTCAACTTCAGTTGACTTCTTTGACCGTCTTCAAACCATGTGAAGCAGAGAACAGATCCCCTGACGTCTGCCTGAACATTTCATTCCCACCTCTGTCTTGGATATTGAACACCCTCAGAGCTACTGAGTCACCCGCATTTGCAGGTCATTTATCCAGCCACCAGGATAACATAATTATGCCATAAAAATGCCTTCTCAGGCCTTTGTCATACTCAACAAGGAAGCTCAGAAGGCTAGGTAAGCCCAAGAAAGGGGGAAGCGTCCTCCAAACAGACAAAAACCAAGGAAAACTGTGCAGAGACTCTTTCAAGAGAGCAGAAACACAGGCCGCTGTAGCCTTTCAGGCCCTGCTGGCCGCAGCCCAGCATTAGGTGGCACCATTTCCACAGATGCATCCTGCTGGGCCCATTTGAAAGGCCCTGCTTGCGAGACACTCACCTCCACTTCCAGCTCTTGCAAGACCTGCTGCAGCCCCACTCCACCCCGGGGCCGACCGTGCAAGTCTTCCTGGCGAGACCCCTCAGAGCCTGTGCAGCGTCTGAGACTGGGAAGCACCAAGGATCCAGAAACGCACAAAAACCCGTTCTCCTCGTGCTGCTTTCTGGGTTCCAAGTGGTCTTCAGAACGAGTCCTGCATAAACCCTGGGCTGGGGAGCCAGCCACGGCCCAGCAGCACCCAGCTCATGCGCTCCACCCACCCCACAGAGGAACACGGAGACCCCAGCACGCTCCGTCCACGGGGCAAGACACCAGAAACAGCCACAGTTCAGGGTTCTACCACCCGCCCCGCTGCCCTAATTACCTGCTGTGATCTGAATTCTTACTGGTTGGGAAGGTGATCTCACACCTCCGCTGCCCTAATTACCTGCTGTGATCTGAAATCGCATTGGTTGGGACGGGGATCTCACTGCTCAAGCACTCCCTACTGCCTCCTTGCAAACAACAAAAAATCTAAATCCCTTCTTAAAGAACGTTTACATAACCTCAAAACAAGACCCATCTCCAGACCAGGGAAGATACATGCACATCTGACATCTGGTGGGAGTCAGTGACTGACGTCACGGCTTCCGTGTGGCATGTGATGCTGGAGGCCTGTCACGGTGACTCAGGCTGGGGTCTGAATAGGGATCTTCCAAGCAACTAGGCAACCAGGATGCACCCCCCGAAACCCAAGTCCCCGTACTCATGTACCTGTCAGAAATCCTACGTGGCCATGGACACCAGTTGTGAAGCACGAGCGATCTGTGTCCTGTGGCCCTCACAACGTCAGTACATGCCTGGGCCCAGCACAGGCCCGCACGGCACCCTGCTGTGCCATTCAGTAAGACACACGACTCTGTTATAACCCTCACCACAGCCCCTCAGGGTGGGTCCCAGAGGCGGCTGAGGCTTGTGGATACGGACACTAACGAAACCAAAATCAGAGTACGCAGGTGCAGTCAAGTCATATGACTTCTCCACTAGAATATGCACAAATGTTCTTCAGCAAATCTGATCTTTGCTTTACCTCCCTCCCATGACCTCAAAAGGAGTCCACCACACCCACAACAATCCCACTTCAAAAACATAATTCGTACTTGCATTCAATTCTGGGCATTTGGAATAGACCTAAGGGGGGATTAAACCTCTCCTCCAATCCATTGCTTAGTCTTCTTAGAGGATGAAGGATTTTGTATAACACAAGTCAGCATATAAAAGATCTTGTATAGAAACATACTTTCAAGTGGTCCTCATTAGTGATTCAATATACAAAGGACCCAACACACAGCACAATGTCTATTAGAATGATTAATTTGTTCCCCTAAAAATCCTAATATCTACACAGAAAAAAATACCCTATACACATTTTATCATTCTTTACCAGTATAGTCATGAAAACAAAGGAGTATCACAAAAGCAAAAGAACACATTTGGTTTGACTCGCAGTTCTATATTTAATATAAAATTGCTAAAACCACCCAGACAAACGTGACTATGAAATATTTAACGATCTTCACCTAAATTCAAGTCACCATTCAACCACCAATACCTCTGCTCTCCTTACAGGAATTTTCCAAAAGTAAATTCTGGAATTAACAGGACACATTTTTCTGGTGATAGAAATTAGAAAGAAATTGTTTGAACGCTGTTCCTTGGCTGTCAAACTTTTTCTCAATGATATTGTAACATAAAAGCATGAAACAGATCTTTACATTAACTTACAATCTATCAAGCAATACTGGAGCAAGCTTTAAATAATAGCCACATTCTATCAGGGCTGACTAACATTAAATCAGCATCAGTCTCATGTCTTGCAGCATGGACAGTTCGTCTTCTCAAAACCACTTAAGATTTCATAATTAACGCAAACAATGGAAGTCATCTCCTTGATCTTTGTGATCTTTGACATGAAGGGGTGATTTTCCCCCAAAATAGTACCTCTTTCCTTGACATGATTTAATCTGTGGTTAGAGTGTTTAACAGGACTTTTTCCTTCTTAGAAAATAAAATATACACCTTTCCAAGATGAAGAACACTAACTGATAATGCTATAGCTTAACCAGGTCAAAAGCGGGTTTTCTTGTTTGTTTATTTTTTAAGTTTAAAAAAATAACCAAACTGCATCTTTGGACCTTATGTGAGGCAGTGTCCAGGGTCACTGGGACCCCCGCTTGGTCAGTGCAGCCGGGTACCAATTAAAGACAGAAACCCAAGCGTTCACTCAAAGCCCCTTCCCGGTGGTTCATCCTAGTGGAAGCCATGGGCACAAAGGAATGCGGCATTCCACGGAGGACATGGAGAATAGGCTGCTTGAGAACATCAAAGTGGCTCATGTCCCCCGAGTATAAAGCCAGTGACTGCTCCCGGCTTCAATGCAGCACCATCCACAGCAGCCAAGGTCCGAAATCACCTGAGTGCCCGTCAACAGGGGATGAAGGGAACGTGGCCCAAACATACACAGGAGCAATATTCCACCACACAACAGAGAGCCCTGTCATCCGCGACAGCATGGATGGAGCTGGAGGACATGACGTTAAGTAAACAGGCCAAGCAAAGCGGTGGCATGTTCTCACTCATAAGCGGGGCTGAGGCAGGTCTCATGGAGGCCAAGGTAGGTGGCCAGCAGGGCCCAGCAAGAGCCCACTCATAAGCAGGATGGGCAGAGGGTTGGTAACGGGCACAGAAACACAGCCCCTAATGGGAGCACAAGAGCTGTATTGATAAATCAGCGGGGGATGGCAGTGGGGTCATCTACTGTGTATTTCAAAACAGCTAGGAGAGAATAGCAGACATTACAGCACAAAGAAAAGAAAATATTTCAAGTAGGACATCCAAGTGATACCCAGATTTGAGCAATGCCAGGATGAATCAAGATATCCACACACTCTGAAAATATGTACATATATGTATCAACAAAAGAGCAAAAGAGCCAGTGAGACCATTTTGCCAAGCACGTGCAGCAGAAGGAATGGAAAGCCTGACATGGTGTGGCTGTGTGTCCCCCCACCCACATGTCATGCTGAACTGTAACTCTGTTGGAGAGTGGGCCTGGTGGGAGAGTGATTGACTCATGGGGGTGGTTTTCACAATGGTTTAGCACAATCCCAGAGTGCTGTCCCTTATGATAGTTCTCCTGAGATCTAGTTTGCTTAGGAGGTGCATGGCACAGCCCTTCACTCTCCCCCGTCTTCCAGCCAATGGCGAGAACATACCTGCCCTCCTTCACCTTCCACCCTGATTGTCAGTTTCCCCAGATGTAGAAGCCAGTACACAGCCCCACCAGAACTGTATGCCGATTAAACCTTTTATTCCTTATTACAGCCTCAGGTAGTTCTTTATAGCAGTGGAGAACAGTACAGTCCTCCAGGACCGTAATGCTTTCTTTCTACCCAGCGGCCAACAAGGTCCCACACCTAGCTAGTTTTCCAGAGCCTTTTCAGAATGCAGAGGCTGTTTTCAGGGATACTAACTTTTCCCCATCTCCTGGCAAACCGGATGGAGCATCCTATTTGCCTCTTACCACCTTTCTCAGAGAGATCCACCTCCTAGGCACCCTCCATGGGGAACCTCCTTCCAGCAGCAGCAGAAGCTGAGTATTCTTTGCACTTCCTTCTTCTAAACAATAAACATTCTAAGCTTGTTTTTCCATCTTCCCAGCTCGGTAATAAAATCTCTTATGTATTTTCCTCACACACAGATATAGAGAAGAGAGAAGTGCCGTGAGGCAGGGCTATTGTTTTTTCCTGAATCCTGACCTGGCCCTCAAGCACTGGCGATTCGTAGTAACCACCACGAAGGTATCCAAGAGGGCAGAAATGCAAATATCCCGACTTCAAATACCCTATAAGGATCTAACAGGCTGGTGACCCATGCCAACTGTAATTTGTACTGAGCCATTCCAGCTGAGTGTCAAAACCCTGTCCAAATGAAATGCTTTAATTTCAGGACTTTTCAGGGCATGTTTTTGTTGTTGTTCTGTTTTATTAAAAGGGATCTATGCAGTTACAATCAAGAATATCCCAGACCGAGTGTGGTGGCTCCGCCTGTAATCCCAGCACTTTAGGGAGGCCAAGGTGAGCAGAGCCACCTGAGGGAAAGGAGTTCAGAGATAGCCTGGAGCATGATGTTGAAACTCCTCTCTACCTAGTACAAAATGAACCAGCCATGGTGGCAGGCACTTACAATCCCAGCTACTCCAGGAGACTGAGGCAGGATAATGCGGCGTGAACCAGGAGGTAGGGCTACAGTGAGCCAAGATCATGCCTGCATTTCCAGCCTAGGCAACACAGCCTGAACTGTCTCAAAAAACAAAAAATAAACCATCATACTTTGTTCTTCACCAATGTCAGATACATTAGTTAAAAAGAAAAAAAAGAAAACATGCTTTTTTAAATGTTAGTGTTAAGATTTAACCATATCTTTTAAGATATGAGATAGAAGTTCCCCAAGGATGGGGAGAAAAAAGCAGTTAAAGACAGTTTTTGGAAACCTCAAGAGAAAAACAAATTATGGGTTAAGACCTCAAGGAGCCGGTTTCTTTGCACTTTGATTTCAAAAGAACAGGATACTTAGAAATGAACTCTCCCATCTGCATTTTATATTCCTCTATGTCCTTTGAAGGCTGGAGATGGGATCCCAGGTTACAAAGTGCCTGGCCGCCCCTCCCCACACATCGGGCTGGCCCGATTCCTCCTCGTCCTTTTGAAGGCTGGGATGGGATCCCCAGGTTCCCAAAGGCCTGGCCACGGCTCACATCTGGCGGCATCTTTCACGGCCATTTACTCCCTAGCTGTGCCTAGAGAGCTCTATGGCCAATTTACACAAAAAAGGTCCTAGATTTACACACGTTCATTACTTCCCGAACAAAGTCTCAAAGAAATGAGACAAATATTGGCTTGTACTCCACAGAAGCAAGTATTCTCTTCGAAAATTATCCCAGGTTCCCATCAAGCCAGACAGAAACGGTTACAGAAAGCCCTATTTGACTTGCTGGATTTAATGTGAAATGCATTTTAAAAGATATTAAGAGTGATCAGGCCCCCCTCCCAGTGGGTGTGCACACTGGGCTGGCTGCAGTAGTGATGCACACTGACCACGTTCTTTCCTTTGGTTTTAGCTTCAAGCCAGAGTACCCCACACCCATGAAGAGACCATGGGACAGCACATCGAGGTCTAGGACAGTTCCTAAGGAGGCTGGGCTGACTGCTTGCTCTCGTATGCAAATAGTCTCTCATTTTCAAGGAAATCTTTAGACAGAGTTCATAACACGTGAATTTTAAAGATTCATATTTCTAATTTCATCCCATTAGAACTTTTGAAGATCAGATGTGCACCTGCTCCAAGTCAATGAGAGGACACTCAGACCAGTCCCTCACAGGTCCTCAGCCTCCATCTCCCACCTAGAAACATCCCAGCTCAAGCCCGATCACAGGCGCCAGGGTGATTTCTATAAATAATTTACGCACGCCTGCATCTAGGCTGAGATGTGAATGTGTGGAATGTGCCTACCAGGCCCAGGAGGAACCACAGCAGCTATGGGGACACAAGCCGCTAGGAATCCGATTTGGGAGGGAACTCCAAGGCAAGTAAAAGAGCTAGTTCCACTGAGTTTTCTTGTAGGGCTTGATAGATAAACTTACCACTGTTGCTAATTCATATTGGTGGGATGAGGACTTAACAGTAAGTAATTAGAGCAATTACAGACTTTTGCTACTCAATTACAATGGCAGAGATTCCTGTGAGAATGGAAGAATTGTTGCCCAGGAATAGAGTTCAACGGAGTCCTCCCACACCCGGGAAACATGGCATTTCCACGCACCCCTGCTTTGGTCCCCGGCCACCCCACCCTCCTGATCTGGGCCATCTAGTGGGTATCACTCCCCATAGCTACTGGAAACACCTGACCTCTTGTCACCCCTCCCATCTGCCCTGCTTCCCTCCCAGCCCAGGATATTCAAGGGATGCCCGCCTCTGGGACCAGGAAACCAGGGTTATCCTAAACCAGTGCCTGCATTCAAAGTCCTCCACGGCAGGACAATCACCAGCAGTCGAATACTCCCAAGAACCTTCCATCTCAAAACAGGAGCACATCTGAGTTCAAGCTGACAGCTGCATTCTCTTTGCCATGTACACCTGCGGAGGGAGGCATGTGGGTTCCATCTAAAGGTATCATCAGGTTCCACGCTTCAGGTCAGGAGCCCAAGCCTAGTCTGCCTGCATCTCACTTCACCATCCACAGGAAGCCTGCAGTTTTCCTCTAGTACACACAGTGTGGATGGTGGATGCATTTCCATGAGACTCGGGAGACAGGATCACAGCCGTGACCAGTACCCCAGCCTGCAAGTGTCTAGGGACCTGCCCCTCTGGTGTCTGCACAGTACCCACAGGTCTGGCAGTGCTGGCTCTGTAGTGGGATCCATCTGGGCTGCAGAGGGACCCGGGGCACAGGAACCGTGCAGCCTGGCTGCAGCCAGAGGCCTAAAAAGTCCCCAGGGCTCTCAGCCAAGGTGCCCTCACACCACAGGTAGGAGGCCAAGCAAGAGAACTGCCTGCTGCTGGGCTGGGAGCGTCCCAGTCTGTCAGCCAGTCAAGAGGCAGCAGCCACCTGCAGCTGTTGGTTGGGAAACATGTGGCCACTGGACTGAGAGCGAGATCTGGGAATTTAATCATGTGAAGTTTTCAAATGTGTTTGGCTATGTAATCAAATCTTTATTCTAATTAAAATTTAAAGGAGCCTCTGGCTATAAGGCTCCCTCGTGGGACATCACAGCTCCCAGGGGAGTAAGAATGGGAAGGAGAGGAATTGCACAGCCTCTCACCATTCTCCATGCTAATTCAACCCGTCATCATAAGAAGAGCCTCCAGCAGGACAGGTGTGTATAGGAAGAACTAGGTTGGCCCTGACACAAGCTTGGACCCCAATGGCATCACAGCTGCCTCAGCCAGCAGGCAAAGACAATGATGCCTACCTGGACGAGCCATGAATGTGATGACACACCCCAATCCCTAGTCCCAAGGCAGCCCAGGAAGCCACCTGCTACCATCGCATCCCAGGTGGGGAGCAGGCAGGATTGCCCGAGTGACCCTCAAAGCCTTGGGGAATTAAGCAGGCAATTTCTACGATTCCCACTTCTGACACACGTGACCTCCTCAGAGACGGTGCAAGCTTCGCTGTAGAAAGTGCAGAGGGCGGTGCAGTCCCTAGGCAGGCTGCTTCTTCCAATGATCCGAGGGAAGAAGCTAGATCAATTTCCTTGTAGGAGAATCATTTAGTACGTGATTAAGACAGAGACAGAAGGTGGCTGATGTTGTCAAATCCTGCCCAAAGCACACAGGGCAGCTTCTCCAAGGAAGGCCTGGAAGCACAGTCACCCAGCGTAGGGGCTGCAGTGTTGCAATGGAACATGGGTGACTGAGGTCTGCCTTCCTCAGAAAACTAAATTTGAACTTTCACCCACTGAGGAATCAGTCGACACCTCACTCACCCTCAATGTAGAAGAGGGCTCAAGACACTGCACCAGACTTCCAGCACTCTGAGGGTTAGGGTTCAAATTCACAAGTTTACAAAATGCTTGCCCAGGATGCCAAGAGATGGCAGCTTCAGCAGCACCCACCACCCCCGCAAAAGGTTTGCTGGGGCCTTCACCAGTGGATCCTCACCAGCAGATGGCATCACGCCTCATCCATAGCAGCACAGAAAAGCACTTGGAAGACAGCCCATCACCCAGCTTCTGGCTTTGGGTGTTTTAAATTCTACATCTCATGTACATGGTTACATCCTCTGAACAGACATTGTGACTGTCATTTTTCACCCAAAGGGCTTTAGAAATGACCACAGGCCCCAGGCAGCCAGAGGCCAGCTGGCCATGCCTCAGCCTAATTCCTTTGTGCCTGTATGGAGGCTTCACAGATACAGCTCGGTCACATTAGTGACCGTATAAGCTGCTCAGGGCATAGACGAACTCAGCTGAATTTTTCCATTTATTGCCCCTTTGTTTTATCCAGAAGACAGCTGAGAAAGGCTGGGGCAGATCATCTCCTCCAGTGTAATGACTCCACCCACTTCTCTTCACCCCAGGTCACCCCTCAGTCACATGCTTTTGGGAAACCAAAACAATTCTGTTCTCTTCACTCTGGGTTCCAAGTACTAAATTCCTCCGTTTTATCAATTAGATTAGCAAGCAGCCAGTTGTAATCTGGACTGCAATCTGATACAAAATGTAAAGCTAATTTAGGTTGTGGTAATAGCTCCTATTTAGGTTATAGACAAGACATGAAAGATAATTTTAATCTGTTCATAGGACCAATTTTGTAAACAAACCAACTATTCAAGCAATGATTGTCTTCAGTCAGATGCAAATTAATTTTCTCATAAAAGATTTTCCAGTAGGAATTTTCAAATCCATGGTCTATTTCCTGAGCCTGTCTCTGCACCTTCAACCGAGTGCACAGCAGGACTTCCCAGGGCATCCCATCAGCAGGCCCACTGAAGAGAATAAGCCCGCAGCCCCCAGCCCAGGAATCAAGTCCGAGCCCCAGCAGCCCCTCATCCAGTGGGGGCTTCCTCACCAGCACAGCACCCAGAGGTCTTCCAGAGTTAATGCCACGTGTGCGTGGAAAGTAGAGTGCTGGAAGGGCCACAGTGGACATTCTAGAAATGCAAATTCCCTCCTGGAACAGCCCAGCAACCCTCTGTACCTTTCTCAAAGTACCCATGCCAGGCAGGCGTAGAGAGTCTAATGGGGTACCTAGGAATCAGCATTTAACACGATTCTGATGAAAAAAAGTTTGAGGCGCCAGTCAGCGAGAGGCTGCCGTGAGCCTCCATTCATTTGCAGGCTCTGGAGAGACACAGATTCAGGTAGCAGGCCAGACAGGACAGGACAAGGATGGGGAGGTGGAGGTCAAATTCCGTGGACCACCAACCACCCCGCCATCCCCACTGAGACTCCGTGATTTAAGGAGAGGCAAAGCCAGGGAGAAAAGATGCCCCCACCACGCGAGGGACTGAGATTTCACCTAAAGCACACAGCATGTGCTTGAGGGCCAAGGTTGGGCAAGCCGGGAGCACAGAATGGGGTTCACAGGCACAGAGGTGCCCCCCACACCCAGACCCCACGCAGACCTCCCAAGCACTGCCTGTGTCTCCTGCCTGGTTTATTTCCTGCCCCCCTTCTACTGTGGTTTCTAGCCACCCCCTGAAACGCAGGACCTCTGCCCACCACCACCACACATCGGTCTCTACAAGCTTGGTGGACTGAAAAGAGCACGGGTAAGAGCTGGGCTCTGGGGCCAACGTCCTGCCTGAGACATTAGTTCCAACCCACCCAGCTGTGATGTGAGCCCGAGATTTCTCAAATGAGAGATGGGAAAGTAACTGAACCCACTTCCCAGGGTGGCTGTGGAGACTGAGATCACATATAGCCACACCTTGGCGTCCAGCACACGTGGGACCCCAGCCGTGTTGCCCGATGGGAATCCCTCTATGTCCCCTGTGCTACCAGAGCCAACTCCCAGCAGTAGCTGTGGAGGGTGCGTCCTCTATTCCTACTCCACTCACCTCCCATCGCTCCACGCAGTGACCTGCCGCGCAGCCGCCACCAGCAAACCCAGCCCCACCATCCAGGCTCCGCTGGATAACCGATCCCCCACCTTGGGGCGTCTTCCACTATGGGGCGTATTCCAAAGACTTGCAGTTCCGAAGGGGGCCGAGAAACCGCCCTCAAGAGCGCTCACTTGTTCCTTATTGCACGTAATGACCTGCCACGCAGGACCACCAGCAAACCCAGCTCCACCATCCAGGCTCCGGGGGATAACCGACCCCCCACCTTGGGGCTTCTTCCACTTGCGGTTCCGAAGGGGGCCGAGAAACCGCCCTCAAGGGCACTCACCTGTTCCTTATTGCACATAATGACCTGCCACGCAGGGCCACCAGCAAACCCGGCTCCACCATCCACGTTCTGGTGGGTAACTTCCCCCTCCCCCCCTGCCCACTTCCTCCTGGGGCATCTGGGAGGCTCAGAAACTGAGTGCTCCAAGGCACTCATCTGTTCCCTATTGCACTAATACCTCATTTACAGAAATCCACTTTGACTTCCAGCACTGCAGGTGTGACAATTTAGGAATCCTGCTTGGATTTAGGAATCCTGCTTGGACTCAAGGCACAGATGAGTGCCCTTGAGTGCTCCAAGGGCACTCATCTGTTCCTTATCGCACTAATACCTCATTTACAGAAATCCACTTTGACTTCCAGCACTGCAGGTGTGACAATTTAGGAATCCTGCTTGCTTGCAAGCTCCAAGAGCTTGAGGTCACGTCCACCTCACCAGCATCCCAGAGACCCAGCACTGTCCCACTGTGTTTAAAATTCCAAAATACTCTTTCAAAATGCTAGTGGCATTTGGTTTGCGCATAAAATGCTAAAAACCTTCAAGTGAAACAAGTATCTTCAACAGTTTGATTCAATCATAACATGTGAGTTACACATCTGCCAAGTTGTAAAGCCTCATGCATTTATAACATTTTATGTATGGTCAAATGGTTCATTAATATAAATTATGAGAATCTCTAAGAAACAGGTTTTTTCTGGCATTAGATGACCAAAGGAAAACTGGGTTCTGGCTGGCTTGCGGGCCTGTAGAGGCAGACATATCTGCTGACACAACCAAGCTCCTTCCCACTGACGTGGCCTCATCCCAGGCCCCTCACCCGGACGCCTGCAGGCCCCTGGAGGAGCAAGCTGACCTGCCCACATTTCTCAAATGCACAGCTGTTGCTCACACTGCAGATGGAGCTCAAGGCACGAGCAGGCCACCACGCTAAAAATACCACACAGCGTCCACGCCAGGTGACGGTGGTTTTCACTCCATCCCAAAGCCCCATATTTGAGTTTACAGCCATGACTACTAAATGGATTTTTAGACCCTCAAGACATACTTTGTTTGCTTTTATGCCACAAAGTTAAAAGACTATCCCTCAGCTACAGGCTCTGAAACTGTGGAATTATTTGGGAACAGAGCCTTTGCCAGATCAGGATAAGCACTTGGGACAACACCCCGTGACCTCGGTCCACACAAACCCATCCAGACCAGAAGCCTCCCGCACTGCTCTGGAATTTCGGTGGATTTCTGTAAACGAGGTATTAGTGCAACAAGGAACAGACGAATGCCCTTGGAGGGCAGTTTCTGAGCCTCCCAGCCACACGGCCACGTTCAGGCTGAAGCCGCACCACCTCCACAAACACTGTCCCTCGCTGAGGTGTGCCTGGCTTCTCCCTTTTTCCAGGACTTAACAAAACCTGAAAGGACAGGTCTGTGTAGAAAAACACTAACTACTTGAGATTCCTCTTCCCAGTTCAGGCTGTAGGAAGCTCATTTCAGCCCTCACCGTGTTCTGTGGCTTAGTTCCCATAAGAAATAAAGTCAGAGGCCGGACACGGTGGCTCAAGCCTATAATCCCAGCACTTTGGGAGGCCGAGACGGGCAGATCACGAGGTCAGGAGATCGAGACCACCCTGGCTAACACGGTGAAACCCCATCTCTACTAAATACAAAAAATTGGCCGGGCATGGTGGTGGGCGTCTGTAGTCCCAGCTACTTGGGAGGCTGAGGCAGGAGAATGGTGTAAACCTGAGATCCGGCCACTGCACTCCAGCCTGGGCGACAGAGCAAGACTCCATCTCAAAAAATATAAAATAAAGTCAGAATTCTAGTCCCCATCTCCTGGGCGGTGCAGCAGGCATACATACCTTCAGTTACATGAGGAAAGGCGTGGCAAGCCCCCTTCCTTCAGTAAAACTGCACAGTTCCCAGAGCCCTAATGCCATCCCCCTCACGCCACTGTGAACACCTGGACAGAGCACATTTCAATGCATGCACCTTTGTGGGCTAGTTTTCTACTTCTCCACTAAATCACCCCAAATTTAGCACCCTAAACACTGACTTATTTTCTCACATTTCTGGAAGCTGGAGTCCAAAACAGGTCCCACCAGCTAACGCCGAGGTGTCGGCAGGGCTGGCTCTGGGGAAGCGACCGTCTCCCTGCCTCCCGAAGCTTCCAATCCCCTGGTCCATGCAGCACCCACTGTCTTCAGGACCCACAGTGGCCCTGACGGCCCCTCAACAGGAAGACGCAGAATGTCAGGAGCCCGAGCTCTAAGTGGAAGGGCCAAGCCTCCCCACCCTCCCAGCTCCTCAAGTACTCCCGTGCGAGCTAATATAGATTCCACTTTAACTAGTGTCACCTGTGTAAGGGGTAAGTGCCCAGCTGTGAACTGCTTAACCTCGCCCACACAAACCCTGGGAATAAACTCACGGGCCATGGACCACTGCACAAGCAATAAGTGACCACCTGCTCGGGGACCTCCATGGCCCGGCAGAGCCCTCCAGTGCCTCCCCGTGGGCTCAGGGACCGGTGGCCAGGGTCTGCAGAGCCAGAGGGCCCTGGATAAAAAAAAAAAAGGCAGCTCCCATGTTGGGAGTCGCCCGCCCGTGGTTGAGTTCCCGGTACTTTAAGTAGCCCAGGTGGA
>NW_022161338.1:0-18140 GCF_008728515.1 Papio anubis
AGCTGGGACTACAGGCGCCCGCTACCGCGCCCGGCTAGGTTTTTGTATTTTTAGTAGAGACGGGGTTTCACCATGTTAGCCAGGATAGTCTCGATCTCCTGACCTTGTGATCCACCCGCCTCGGCCTCCCAAAGTGCTGGGATTACAGGCTTGAGCCACCGCGCCCGGCCTGCTTTCTAATTTTCTTTTGCTGTATTATTTTTGTGTACTTTTGATTTTAGGAAATGCTGGTGTCATAAAATAAGTTGGGATGTGTTCCGTTCTCTTCTGTTTTCTGGAGGAAATTTTGCAGACTTATGTTAATTCTACTGAAATGTTTGGTAGATTTCTCCTGTGAAACTATTCTGGCCTAGAGATTTCTCCTTCAGCAGTCTTTAGTTCTACTCCTTTCATAATTATAGAGCTTCTCAATTTATGTATTTCATATTGAGTTAGTTTTAATAGTGTGTACTTTTTAAGGATTTTTTTCCATTTCACCTAAGTGTTTTTGGTGTATTCTTTTGGTGGACAATTGATGTCGAAGGATCTCTAGTGATGAAACATGTTTCAATCCCAATATTAGTGTTTTTTCTCCTTTTTCCCTTTTATTTTGTCCTAGATATTGGTCAGTTCTATTAATCCTTTCAAAGAACAAACTTTTTCTTTCACTGATTTTCTCTATTTTTTTTTTTTTTTTTTTTGAGACGGAGTTTTGTTCTTGTTGCCAAGGCAGGAGTGCAATGGCACGATCTCGGCTCACCAAAAACTTTGCCTCTGGGGTTAAAGTGATTCTCTTGCCTCAGCCTCCCAAGTAGCTGGGATGACAGAAATGTGCCACCACTTCCGGCTAATTTTGTATTTTTAGTAGAGACGGCGTTTCTCCATGTTGGTCAGGCTGGTGTCAAACTCCTTACCTCAGGTGATCTGTCCCCTCGGCCTCCCAAAATGCTGGGATTACAGGCGTGAGCCACCGAGTTCTGCCCTTATATTCATTTTTTTTTAACTTCTTCTTGCTTTAGGTTATTTTGGACTACTTTTCTAGATTCTTGAGGTGGGAACTGAGATGACGGGTTTCTGACCTTTTCTCTTTTTTAGTGTATAGGTTTTGTACTAGAAATAGTTTTTCGAAGCATTGCTTTAACTATGTACCATTTTCATATGTTGTATTTTCATTTTCACTTAGTTGAATACATTTTTATTTTCCTAAAGACATCTTTTTTTGATCCAAGGGTAATTTAAAAGTATGTTATTAAGTTTCTATGTGTTTGGAGTTGTACCAATTTTCTTCATGTTATTGATTTCTGGTTCAACTCCATTGCTTTCAAAGAACACAGTCTGTAGGATTTCAGTTCTTTCACATTTGTTGAGGTTCCTTTTATGGTCCAGGGTATGGTCTATGTTGGTAAATATTCCATGGGCAGTTAAAAAAAAGTATATTCTGTTGTTTGGTGTGGTGGTCTATAAATGTCTATGAGATCTTATTGGTGGATAGTTTTGTTTGGTTTCATTATCTTGCTGAATTTCTGTACAGTTGTTTTATTAATTTTTCAGAGATGTGAAGTCTGAATGTTTAACTGTGTATTTCTCCATTTCTCCTTCCAGTTCTGACCATTTTTGCTCTACGTATTTGTAACTCGGTTGTTTGCTGCACACACATTTAGAGTTGCTCTGTCTTTGTTGTAAATTAACACTTTTATCATTATGTAGTGTTTCTGTTTCTCTATCAGAATATTCATTGCTCTGTGTATTTTGTGTTATCTGATATTATAGCCATTTCTGCTTTCTTTGACAAATGTTTGTATGGTTTACTTTTTTCCATTTTTTTATTTCAGCCTTCCACTCTTGTAATATTTGCAGTATGTTTCTTTTTTTTTTTTTTTTTGAGACGGAGTCTCGCTCTGTCGCCCAGGCAGGAGTGCAGTGGCCGGATCTCAGCTCACTGCAAGCTCCGCCTCCTGGGTTCACGCCATTCTCCCGCCGGGACTGCACCACTGCACTTCAGCCTGGGCAGCAGAGCGAGATCCCGTCTCAAAAAAGAAAAATAAATAAATAAATAACATCTGTCTTGTTAATTTTGTTATTTTCTCTTTATGTTTCAATTTTTATTTATCCAGGATCTATTTAGTGAAAGAAATGAGTTTGGAATACAACTTACCAAAAACTGAAACAAAATCTCAATTCTTTCTAATTCTAGACTCTGTTTTACTAGCGTATTTAACGAAAAAAAAATCAGTAACAGATGCTTTTCAAAAAATAAATGTATAGTGTATTTTAAAATAGCACCTTGTAGAGCTAGTCATTCCTTATTCTGCTTTTTTTCAAAAATTTCCCCAGAAAATATATTTACCTCATAAAATAGCATGTCAGCATACTTAATTGAGTTCTAAAAACAATCCTTTTTGCTTGCTTTTTTGTTTTATTGTAATTGAGTTAATGGCTGACATTTAATATTCAATGTATGCATATTTTATATATATATATTTATGCTTTTAAAGTATATATATTTTTAAATACACATATAATAAATATTTATGTATTTAAAAAGACCCAAAAACCCTGAATTGAGGATGTCTATCAGGAATCTCTAGGCCTCCATGTGGAATTTAACTACAAATACTAACAACCTAATGGTACCACAATCTGTCATTTCCCTACCCTGAAATCAATCTCTCCTACTCTATCCACCATTTCTTTACTTTTAAAAATATATGATTTTGCTCCTTTTCTTCCCATGTGCATCAGGCCCACTCTGCAAAGGTTGAATCCTGGCTTGTCTGAGCCCGTGTGATCCCATGGTCATTCCAATGTGTGAGAAAGTGGGTACTGGGAACACTCTGGAAACAGTTTAGTTGCTCCTTATAAAGGCACACAGGAAAAAGTAGTATCCTTTTTCTGCCTTTGGGAGTTGCTGTGAAACAATAAGAACCTAAACCTGCTGCGGGGGTCCGCCTACCATCTCAGGAAAGCTGACGTGCTGTAAAGAGATGAGCTATGAAGTTCCAGGATCACTGGTGATGCTACTGGCCTGCTGAGTTGAGCAACCCTGGAGATACCCAGCCTTGGATCTATCGGCTATGTGAGATAATGAGTTAAAGGAAAGAAAAGTCCACTAGATGGGATTTCCTGCTATTCACAACAGAAGCATCTTCATTCAAATATTCATCCCACGCATTTCAGTTCTACTTTAGAATTCCACACCACAAGTCTCATAGAAAATGAGACAAATCATTTCCTCAACTTAGGGAAGAAAGCCTATTTATTGCAACTCTGGGATCAAACAGACCAGACATAATTGTCAGCTTATTATATACCTATAGGATTTATATTCTTACAGGATTTATACATACATGCACTACCATGTAGGTACAATAACATACAACTAAAAACAAAATATGCATAAACATTTAATTTGATTGAAAATAACAGTTGTCTCTGACAGTACAGAAATTATGCTCAAATGATTATTACTTTGAAGTAAACTTTTGAATTGATTATGTACTTTTAGATTTGACATATTTGATACTCTCAGATAGAACACAATGGAGAACCTCCGTCTTCTACATTTGCCTTTCTCTAAAATCCATACAAATCCTTTGATAATATTGTATTATTGAAGTCTCCAGAATGGAATGAAAAACTATATACTAATTTAAAGGTATAGATTCAGAATATTGTAGGCTGGGTTAAGAAAAGTTCTGATGGACTTGCTGGCTGGTTTCTCATCTCATGTTTGCTGAGTTTGTTTCGGTTGTTACAGTCTGTTCTCACTTTTTTATGCACTGCCTTCTTGAATGTTAAGTTTACTTTTTTAATTGACAAGTGAAAATTGCATAGTATATTTATGTTGTAGAGCATGCAGTTTTGATATATGCCTATAGTGCGGAATGTCTAAATCAAGCTAGTTAACGTGCATTTACCTCACATACTTACTATATACACATGAAAACCATTATTCTATTGGGAAATAATCTTCCCTTTTTCTTATTTCCAGTCCTTGCAGCCAAATAGACCAGATGATTTTTAACTCCAGGTTTCAGAAAAATTTAATAATGTAATACGTTTGTGGCACACAGGGGGAGTACAGATGCACAGGAGGCAGGAAAGTTTAGGTAAAGGGAAGCACAAAAGTTGAATACGAGGCACTGCCATCAAGGCTGTGGGGCTTCAGGCCAAGAACAGGAGCTGAGGAAGCCACGAGGGAGGACATTTTCTGCAGAGTTGCTGAACCAGTAGCAGCCTGGTCCTGAGAAAGCTCTTGTGGAAGAATAAGAGTCAAGTGGGAAAGTTTTTCATCCTGCAAAGCTGGGGCAGAAGGTTCTTCCCTGAATGTGGCATCGGCACTTCAGCTCAGGAGTCCTGCAGAGACAGAGGACATTGTTTTCAGACCTGGCTTTTCTAAAAGTTTCTTTTCCCTGCTTTCAACGACTCAGACAAGAGCACTGCAGGAAAAAGAAAAACAAGGTTCCTAAGTCTCCCCGAGCCAATACGCCTGCAGAGCACAGGCTTTTTCTAAGTGGAGAGGAGGAGTTTTGGTGTAAATTGCTTCATCAAAAATTTGGATCCAAAGTCTTTCCTACTATTTCTGTCTTATGCCTTATCACCTCTGACATCATTCTAGGGAAACCGAATCTGTTTCTGAAAGAGGATTAAAAGGTGTTACCTGTTGGCCGAAGTCCAGAGTGTCTTAGGAAAAAGGGGAAAAGATATACACTTAAAAGAAATGGAAGCAAATTTGGCCTCCATCACAATGTCCCAGCCCCAGATCTCTCACCTGAGGTTTCTCTATCACCGCCACCCACACCAACCACGGCAGAAAGGAGCAGAAACAGACATGTGACCCATGAAGCATGAAGTGTCTGTCACAGGATCCAGTGTAATTGCATTAGCTTTAGTGGCTCTTCCTTAATTTGCTCCGGGATCTGGAACCAAAGGATCCCTATTCGTTAACTTTTCTCTTATCTCTGCAGGCCACAAGCTATTATGCTTTGACATAGAAACCATGCACTGATGATTTCTGGATTAGCAGGACATTGGAGGTCATTTGTGGAAAGAAAGGCTTTATCCAGGGCCACTCATACACTGATAACTAACTTCAGCAAAACCCTATTTCCTCCTCCAGAAAAGCCTGTGGAGAGACTTAGCTCCCAAAAGCTCCTCACCTTTCTGATTCCTGAAGTGGATGAACAGCCCGGCCCCAAGGAAGAGCAGGCCCAGCACAAAACCCCCGACTCCACTCAGCATCTTGCTCTGTGCGGATTCAGACCGTGCTCCTGAGAGAGGAAGCCAGGTTTAGTGATTTTAATCCCAAATTGAACCTTTTTAATTGAGACCGTGCAATTCATAGCTTTAAAAATGGGGAAGAAGGCTGCTCTGTAAGAACTAAAATAACTAGCCATTTCTGGGCGGGGGAAAAATGGTTTTCAAGTCACAAAGAACAGTTACAAGTTCAGGAATCAAACTCATTCTAATATTACAGCTGTGATGTAAGGCATGACTTCAACATCTGATCAACAGAAAGCCTGAGACTCAATGAGGTTAAATAGTTTGTCTAGAGTGACAGAGCTAGTGAAAGGCAGAGCTGAGACTGGACTTCTCTCATGTCAGGAAGACCCCTACAGTTCTCCTCTTCTCAGATCACAACAACCAACTCAGGTCAACGGCACCAGAAACACAGTCTCAGACCCAGGGCAGGGCCTGGAGCCCAGGGAGACCGGGTGACCCTGACCTGTGACATCATGGGGAGGTTCAAAACAGGGACGGCCTCTCCTGCCTGGCAGGCATGACTGCTTCTCCAGGAGGTACCGGTGTTTCTAGAAACTATTACAGGGCTATCCCCAGTGACCCATGCTGATGGAGATGAGAACATGGAGCAAATGAAAATAGGATGTGGGAGAGGAGAAACCTGACACTCAGGGATTAGCAAAGTTCACTTCCTGGTGGGTGAGAAATTCATGAAGTCAGAAAGCTGCTCACTCCATTGCATTGTGAGAGGGCTCATTACGCTTGGATGCCCCAGTTGGCAGGTTCCACTCCAAGGAACTGTTTCCAGCATCACCAGGGTCTGGAAGGTCCAGTCTCCATTCTGGATCAGGCCTGTGGACACCACCCCAGCCTTCTCTTCCTTGCCGTTCTGGAACCACCTGACTTCAATGTTGCCTGGATAGAAACCACTCACAGAGCAGACCAGCAGATTGTGGTGCTGCAGGGACTGGTGTCTTTGCAGGATACATAGTCACCTTAAGCTGGACTAGGAGAAAAGAAGGTAGAGAGAATGAATCAGGAAGTTAGCGTCTCCTTGTTCGGCTGTTTGCTTCTCTGTCAACCCAGGCTTTGACCTTGACCAGGCCTCCAGCACAGCTGGCCATGTGGCCTCACAGCATCGTCAGTCTGGAATTTAATCTTGATAGTGAGGACCCATTAGATTTGAGAGATGTTATAAAAATTGTATTTGTTTCTTCATAGCTTGAAATTGGCATGCATTGTCAAAGTGTTGACAAATCTTTGAAAGTACAGCGTGTAGTAACTAAAATTGATTTCTGAGGCCGGTTGCCTGATTCAAATCCAAGGTCTGCCTTTTACTGGTTGATCCTGGAAGAGTTTTTTGATTCTTTTGTGTCTCATCTTTTCCCACGTATAATGTAGGTTAATTATACTAATTTACCTCTTGGGGTTATATGAGAATTAATTTACGTAAAACATATAAAACAATGACTGAAAATAGCCGTCAATTTGTGAGGTCAGAAAGCTTCTCACTCCATTTCACTGTAAAAGGGCTCATCACACTTGGGTGCTCCACTTGGCACCTATTTATCATCCTCTTACACCTTGAGAGAAGAGTATGTTTTAAAACAATGTGGATAGGTAAAGGGACAGAGTAGGGTACATGAGGAAACCAAGCATGAATTTTTAGGAATACTACTACATGCACTCACACCTTAGAACACCACAGAAATGGTTCTGACCCAGGAAGGTGGGACAGACAGAAATGATTCTCTAAATCTTTATGTTCCTAGAAAATTCTGAGATTTAGGAATTAAGGAACGTCATTTTAGTTTTGAAAGTTCTTATATTTACATTTAGGTGATCAATGCATGTCCTGTGCAAAACAAGCAGCAATGATTCTCCAAATCTTTTTTTTTTTTTTTTTTTTTTTGAGATAGAGTCTTGCTCCGTCGCCCAGGCTGGAATGCAGTGGTGCCATCTTGGCTCATTGCAACCTCCGCCTCCCGGATTCAAGTGATTCTCCTGCTGCGGCCTCCCCAGTAGCTGGAACTACAGGCACGTGCCACCATGCCCAGCTAATTTTTTGTATTTTTAGTAGAGATGGGGTTTCACAGTATTAGACAGGATAGTCACCATCTTCTGACCTCGTCATTCGCCCTCCTCAGCCTCCCAAAGTGCTGGAATTACAGGTGTGAGCCACAGCGCCCGGCCAATTCTCCAAGTCTTTCTCCTAGAAAGGCATGAGTCCTAAAGCAGCGAGAAGGATTAAGGAAAGCCACTTTAATTTTGAAAGTTCTTATATTTACATTTAGCTGATCAATGCATCTCCCGTGCAAAACAAACATAACTATTATCAGACCTATCATTGTAAAATGATTTTTTTCCAGAACGACGTTAGGATCAAGGCAGGGTCTGGGACTCGTTACTTGGGGTGCTTATGCCTAGGAAAATCTCTGACACTAGCAGACTCTCAACAATACAATTTTTTGTGAGAAGGAAGGCGAAACCTGGAGACAACAATACCACAAAATGGTAGATTTCAGATAGATTGTATATCATTAATAAAAATTTGCAATATATTTTAATAAATAAAAACGTTCAGGCCGGGTGCAGCTTGAACCTGGGAGGTGGAGGTTGCAGTGAGCCGAGATCGCACCACTGCATTCCAGCCTGGGCAACAGAGTAAGACTCTGTCTCAAAAAAAAAAAAAAAAAGCCCGAAAACAAACAAACAAACAAAAAATGTTCAAATCCTTAACATGGAAAAGAATTTTCAAAATCAACATACAAACCACAAACTTGAGAAAATGCTGAATAAAATATCAAGAAAGTGTTAATAATCTTACAGTACAAAGAATCCACAAAGTCACTGAGAAAAATGCTAAGCCCTAGAGATAATAGCCAATAGATTATTGTGCATTACCTACCAAATACAATAGAATTTTAGAGCAGTAATACTATAACCGCACAAATAGGTTAAAATTATTTAAAAGAATTACAAATCAAAAATATAAATTAAAAATTAAATCAGAAACATACATTTTCAGCTATTGTGGGAGGAAATTATTTGAAGTGGGTGGTTGGAAATGATTTATTTACATTTATGTGGAATAATCAGAAGATCAATGGAATTTAAGAGACTCATGGTGAGTCCAGGGCTGGAGGTATTTATGTTGACGGCATCAATACGTGAACTCTGTTAAATTCCAGGGAGTGGAAGAGATTACATAGGGTAATAGCATGTGTGTAGAAAAAAGAAGGCGGCACAGGCCAGCAAAGGGGACAGAGGGGTAGCCCCAGGGATGCTGGAGAAAAACCAAGAGAACATAATGTATGTAAGTCAAGGAAAATAGATCTTTTTCAAGAAGAGGGGAGAAGGCAGTGAGTATCACTAAGTGGGTGAAGTAAGAATGTGAGAGAGGAGCAAGTGCTGGGTTTGCTGGAGTTGATACTTGCAGTCAATGGAGTATCCAGGATGGAAAATGGATTGGACCATTTGAAGAGCATGTAGAAGAAGTGAGGATGAGGTTAAGGTTGACTCTTTTGAGTAGAGAGCTTCAGGGAAGGTCTGTGCTGTGGGTTCAGGGAGCCAGCTGGATTGAAAGGAAAAGGCTAAAGAGGCTGAAGAGAAGCAGGAGGACCTGTGAACCAGAGATGCTCAGTCATTAGTGGCAAGGAAATACAAGAGAGTCCCTGTGTGCGCTGGTGACTGCTCATGCAAAATGTCACATGGCCAGTATTTCATACAGACCATATTTATTTGTGAGGTAGAATATACTAGTTATTACTCTAGGTCATGAGAATGGAGTGATGATTGAAATGAATCTGGTCTCCATCGATATATGCCATGTAATATTTTGCAGTGACTGTGTACCAGGCCTTTGATTTTCAGTATGCGATTTCAATAAGGATCCTGTTGTATCTGTGGTGTTTAAAAACATATACATCTCTGGAATCTAAAATTGAGAAGATATAAGTAAAACCCAATATCCCAAATGTAGTGCTGGAAATCAGATTACAGTTTAAATCTGAGCATGTAGAAAGTCCCTTTCTCCTATGTCAGCAGATGCCTTTTGTGTGAGGTTCAGGTATAGTGCTTTATTAGACATAAACCAGTGTTTCTGCCCTATGTTTTCACAATGACAATTCTTTATGAAACTAATAGAAGAACAGAAAACAATTGCAAAATCATGATGAAGATACTAATTGCTTTAGAATCAAGGAACAGGAAAAATAATGTGAGCTTCAGTTAAAGGGATCATAAAAATTAAAATGGAAATATATTTGAGTGTTTATTATGTGGTCTGTGCTAACAAGAGTCATTATTTAATTTTATGCTTAAAAATAATCCTGTGAGGATGATGCTATTATTAAATGCATTTGACTAATTACAAAAAGGCTTATGATTGGTAAAAATTGACCCAAGTAGAAGAGGTCATGTTTCCATTCAGATTTTCTGATTCTAGAGACTGAGAGTTTGTCCATCATTAGTGAGTAGTGACCAGTTTGTGCCTGAATTGCTGAAAAAATGTCTGATATTCATATGTACTAGGTTGTTTATTGAAGCGGGAGCAGAAATGCAAGGGCTGCTAGTTCCAATGTATAGGAGGAACTTTCATTCATTTTGCATTTATCATTTTAAAAGTTCTATATGTCTATCCTGGGCATGTGTTGAAGAACACAAGGAAGTATTAAATCACTCCTTGTTCTGAGGGTTGACTAGGAAGTTGACCTGGCGTTGCCAAATAAAATACAGGTTCCTAGTTAAGTCTGAATTTCAGATACACACCGTAATTTATTGGAAATCCAAATTAAAGTGAGCATCCTCTGGTTTTATTTGCTAAACCTTTCAACCCTAACTGGGACACATGAGCATGGATTACAGTGTTAATCATGCAAGCCACAGTGACAGCGACTTCACACATGTTTATTTGTTAACTTTCCCTGTGTAAAGAAAGTGCTTAAATAATTTAAGAATAAAAAGACAGACATTTTTGATCCAGGGTGCACACCTCTCTGCATCATTTCTAAAGGGCAAAGGAAGCTTTGTGAAGGTCGTACTCAAGTCTGGGGACCTGCTCATATTTTGTAAACTGTCTGTATAAGAATGTCGTTTTTTTGGTTTCTCCCTTTCTGAGGGGACTTGACTACAAAATTGAGAGTTCTCCCTCTGGCCAAGGCTGGAAATTTGATGCCTGCCAGTATTGTTAGGAGTAGGAGACTGAAAAACATGAGTTAGTTGGGGCATTTAATGGGAATAAAATAGCTGTGGTTGTGATTCACTACCACATTTAATTAGTGGACCAGTGGCACAGAAATTAAGAAAGAAGATGATATGAAAGATAAATGATATGATTTGGTGACTGGTTGGTAAGGCAAGGAAATCAGTAAATCTTGGTTCTCAACAAGTTCATTTTCTGGAAAGATAGCACTGTATTGGGACCAGAATTCTACAAAACATTCATTTTATATAGGACCAAGATTTTCAACAGATATTTTTCAATGTAATTCTCAGCTGCTCCATAACTAATAGTGGCTTGTTCAACACAGATTTTTTCAGATGGTTCACACCCGTGGTGCTTACCCAGGCATAGTTCACCACCCCTCTCCTCCCTCCCATCTCCCTTGGGGAACCTGTGGCAATGTTTGAAGGAATTTTTGGTTGTCACAACAGGGGTTTCTTCTGATATTTAATGAGTAGAAGACAGGGGCACTGCTAGAGAACCTACAATGTTCAGAACAGCCTCCGTCACCAATAAAGAATTATCTGGTCCAAAATGTCAATAGTGCTGAGGCTGAGAGCACTGGTTCACACTGTGCTCTTTCTGAAAATTCTAGACTCACATCTTTTATACACTCAGCACCCAATTCAGTTTTTTATGGTTTATTTTTGCTTGTTTCATTATACAAAACTAGACAGTTGCATACATTCAACCACTTTCTTATTGAATCCATTTAGTGTGGAGAGCCGGAGGCTGGAGAATTGCGACCAAGTCAGCATTCCACTGAGGCTATATGATCAAACAGCAAACTGTTTATCAGGAATACAGAATAGGGGCAAACTCTCCTCTGTGCCAGCTGCCAGAAGGTTTGCTGAGGGCAATCACTCCGTGGCGTGGGGCTCCTTGAGGTTATCTACTGGGACATCTAGAGCTTATTGTTCAAGGAATGCAGTCTTGGAAGCCTGCTCTGGATCAAGCAGCAGACTGACACACACCCCCTTCTCTCTACCTCTTTTCAATAAATACGAAGGGAACTGAAAGGTCAGGTTCCTTGTTCACTAAGAACAAGGTGCCCCCTGACCCCTTCTTCCAAATATACTCTTCTGTATTTTGTCTTTATTCCCACATTCATCCTCCTTTGTGCAGTCCAACAGGGTCCACAGCATAGTGGTGTTCAAACAGTGACAGGGCAACGCCATAGTGGTTTCCAAACACAGGGACATGAGGTTGTGCGCAAAGAAGGTCTGCTGGGGCAGAGGAACTGAAATTGATAAGACAAATGGGGACCCCGGGATGAGTCTGCTGGCAGGAGATATAAGGTCAGTGCCCTAAAGAGGTACTGATGAGTGTCCTAAAGAGGTACTGGTAGCAGTGCTTTAAAGGAGTACTGGGAACAGGAAGTTTTCTCAATCAGGGTAACATGGGGCAGAATTTGTCTATTGAAGAAAAACATTATGTGCAGTTGCTTAAAGTTTTGTTGAAACAATCTGGTGCTCAGGTTAGATCTAGACATTAACTAAGATGCTGCACGAGGTTATTATGCTTAACCCATAGTTCCTACAGACAGGCACTCTTGATATGGTAAATTGGGACAGAGCAGAAGGATTAAAATGGGCTCCACAGAAATGTCTCAAAGTTGATCCTTCTGTTTTCTCCACTTGGAGTTTAGTCCATACTGTGCTTCTGCCATTATCTCCTTCTGATTTTGCTGGACAGCAGGAGTGATGCTCTGAGTCTAAAAATCTGAAAGAATCTGTTGTCCCACCCACAGCTTCAATCGAAAATAAAAAACAGGAGAGGGAGGATAAAAATTGGCCTATACCACCTCCTCCAATAGCAGAAACATCTGTACTGCTTCCTTCAGTAGCAGAAATAGAGACCCCAATACAGAGAATTTTACACTCTGCTGCCATAGCTGGAGAGCCCTTAGGACCTTACACTTTTCCTATTTCTGTAAGGCCTGATCCAAATAATCCATAGCAACTTATTCATGAACACACTCCACTAGAGTTTAAGTTGTTGAAGGAATTGAAACGAGTGTGATAAACAATGGTGTACCGAGCCCATTCACTTTAGGATTGCTAGAATCTGTATTTGAGCTATGCGCCTTCTACTCTTCGATATAAAGCATTTGGCTCACTCTTGTTTGTCTCCTAGTGCATACCTGACATGGAATTTAAATTGACAAGAAATGTGTGCAGACCAGGCTAGACAGAATCGTGTGGCTGGACACAGAGACATTACACAGGACATGCTGTTAGGTACTGGCCCTTATTCAGACCTGGAACATCAAACGACACTCCCAAACACTAGCAGTGTGCACAGGCTGTTAAATGCGACTGGGCCACAATTCCAGAAGACGGAGTCCCAGTACAATCCTTTTTACACATCATGCAAAGGTTGCAGGAACCTTATGCACAATTTCTTGCATGATTACAAGAGGCAATGAAGCATCAGATTCCTCACACCACTGCTGCAGAAATGCTAACCTTAACTATAGCTTTTGAGAATGCAAACGCAGATTGTAAATGTGCATTGGCACCTGTGAGGTGTACAAAAAACTTAGGAAATCTTCTCAGAGCTTGTCAAGATGTGGGAACTGAGCTTCATCGCTCTACAATATTAGCTCAGGCAATGGCTAATTTAGCAGTTGACAAATCTAAAAGGAGCCAACGGTCAAACCCTAAAATAGGAAAATATTATAATTATAGAAAAACTGGGTATTTTAAAAAGGAATGCCGCCAGATCTCAGGACAGAAAGAACCTTACAACGCAGTGCCTCACCCAGTGGAAAAAAGCACCAGGACTTTGTCCCCACTGTAACCAAGGAAATCACTGGGCTAATCAGTGCCGCTCAAAATTTCGTCAAAACAGCACCCCCCTGTCAGGAAACTAGAAGGGGGCCTGGACCCGAGCCCCTCAAACAATGAGGGCATTTCCAGTTCAGACCACAGTCCCACTTCAGGGATGGGTCTCAGGAGAAACATTGATTCCTGGTGTTCATCACCCCAGGAACACCAGGAAGGACAGGATTCGATCTCTCCGCCAGAGAAAGAACTACATTCGTCGGCGGCGACAAACCTACCAAAGCTCCCACTGGCATTTGGGGACCTTTACCAGCAGAATACATGGGACTAATTTTAGGCAAAAGCCCCCTTAATTTGCAAGGCATCACTGTAGTCCCTGGAGTAGCTGACTCTGATTATGAAGCAGAAATTCAAGTAGTTTTAATGTCAAAAGATCTTTGGGTTTTTGAACTGGGAGAATATATTGCTCAAATGTTGCTTATTCCCTGCAAATTACACCCTTCTCCACGAAAGGAGAAATGAGGAAATAAAGGGTTTGGGAGAACAATTACATGGGAAATCTATCTATCCCAGATGGCGACTGCTGCATGATTGGAGAGCTGTTCATGCAAAAATTAAACCAATGGGTCCGTTACAGCAAGGTGTGCCAACTCCAGTGGTCATTCCTAGAGACTGGCCTCTTGCAGCAATAGATCTTAAGGATTGTTTCTTCACTATACCATTGCAAGAGAAGGATAAGTCTCAATATGCCTTCTCTGTGCCTTCTATTAATCAAAGAGAGCCTGTTTCTTGCTAGCAATGGAGAGTTTCACCCCAAGGCATGCTTAACAGTCCTACGCTATGTCAGCATTTTGTAGGACAGGCATTAAAGGAGCCTCGAAATATGTTTCCTACTGCTTACATCATTCATTTTATGGATGACATTCTTTTGGCTGCTCCTACAGATCAAGTCTTACATCAGTTATTCTGAGAAACAAAGCAGGCTTTAACTAAATGGAATCTCAAAATAGCTCCAGAAAAAGTACAAACAACTTCGCCATACCATTACTTAGACAATATTGTTACTGAAAGCAGTGTACGGCCTCAAACAGTAGTTCTCCATAAAGACATGTCACAGACTTTAAATGATTTTCAACAGTTGTTAGGGGATATTAATTGGCTGCACTGGATGCCAGGTATTGCCACTTATCAACTTACACATCTTTATCAAACCCTACAAGGAGATTCTTCATTAAATTCCCCGTGGCAACTGATCAAAGAGGTAGAAACTGAGTTACAGCTTGTAGAACAGATGTTTCAGCAACAACGTGCCTCCCGGCTACAGCCACAAAAACCTTTGCTTTCACTATCCCTCAGACAAAATTTTAAAAAGTCTATTCTTTCATTCTTCCTGCGAATACTCATCACAAGCCTATTGCATGTGGACAAACCTATTTTAATGATGGATCTTCCTAAGGTCGTGCAGCTCTTTATGGACCCAAGCATACTCAAACAATAATGACCTCTGGGTTTCAGCTCAATGCTCAGAGTTGATTGCCGTTGTTCACGTTTTATTGCTCACAGCTTCAGATCTTGACAACATTGGCTGTGATTCATCTTATGTTGTACATGTAGCCAGTCATATAGAAACTGCTATAATTAAAAGTACTCTAGAACCAGAACTAATTAATTCATTCCTAAGACTTCAACAAACTCTTCACTCTCATGCAGCTCCTTTTTGTATTTCTCATACTTGCTCTCACACACAACTTCTTGGAGCACTATCTCTAGGTAATGATAGAGCAGATACATTGAC
Organism: Papio anubis; assembly: GCF_008728515.1. Lineage (NCBI taxonomy): Eukaryota > Metazoa > Chordata > Mammalia > Primates > Cercopithecidae > Papio > Papio anubis. The sequence continues at coordinate 15,026 of NW_022161338.1, forward strand.
TGGTTCTGTGTTTCAGCAAGCTCAACCCTCTCATGTATTACTACATCAAAACACCTCTGCCCTTACTCATTTGTTTTGCTTGTCTCACAGCCAAGGTAGGTCTATAATAGAAGCCTGTCCTACTTGCCAGCATGTCTCTGGAGCCACACCTGTAGAAGGATGTAATCCACGAGGCTTGGCTCCAAATGAAATTTGGCAAATGGATATTACACACATAGCAGCCTTTGGTAAGCTTCATGTGCCTATAGACACTTATTCACATATGCTGCATGCTACATGTCGAACAGGTGAGACAGCTGGTCATGTGCGGCAACATTGTCTGTCGTCATTTGCTCATATGGGGATACCTAAAGAAGTAAAAACTGCTTATACTAGTCATGCTTTTCAAAATTTCCTACAGCTTTGGGCTATAACCCATAAAACAGGAATTCCTTATAATCCTAGAGGACAAGACACTATAGAGCAGGCACATCAAACATTATAACGCATATTGGAAAGACAAAAAAGAGGAGTAGGAGACAAGTTACCACTGCAATCAAAGTTACATTTAGCCTTATTTACTTTAAATTTTTTGACTGCTGGTATGGATGGTAAGACTGCAGCAGAAAGACATTGGCCACTGTTAGAGAAAAAGAGGAGAGGTTTTCCAAAGGTGTTATGGAAATCTCCAGAAAAAGCACAATGGAAAAGTCCGGTGGATTTGCTGACATGGGGATGAGGGTATGCTTGTGTTTTTACAGGAGATGGACAAACCATGTTGGTGCCTTAAAGGTGCGTGCGACCCTGGAACAGGAGACTGGAGGAGCCCAGGGTGGTCAACAATTGGCCCGGTCCCTCCATTACGAGCCGTGAGTCAGCTGAGCCTGAGTGCGAAGACAGAGAGAAGGCTAATCAGAGTCACAACAACATCAACCCCCATAAACTGGGGGCAACTCAGGAAAACCATGCAGGAAGCTAAGAAACTATTGGAGCATCAGGGACAGGCAAAAACTCCTGATTCCACGTTTTTGGCTATGATAGCCATAATGTCTTGTGTGGTATGTTTTCCTTGTGCAGAGGCAAAAATATATTGGGCATATATTCCCAATCCCCCAGCAGTACGGCCTATACCCTGGAGTGACACTCCCCCTGAGATCTATCATGATCAGGGAGCGTGGACTCCAGGACCCCTAACTCCCCCTAACATAGAACAGTTGGACTCTCAGAACAATGTCATCAATTATACCGCTCCACTGGAAGGACCCCTTTGTGTATCGCCGCAAAGACGTCGCTCAGCCATAGCTGTCTTACAATTCAAGCTCAAACATGGTTGAGTCACTATGGAAAAATCATGTACTTGTTAAGTCTTGGTTCTATTAATGTAACTGGTGTGCTAACTGACCATTCCCGGGCCAGTCGCCCTAATTGTACTGACCATATGGAATGGATTCCCTTCAATAGTTCCTATCCCCCTCTGTGGACCCAGTGTCTTGGCCCACTGGCTAAAAATAATCTATGTTAACTGGAGATATTGTGGATTGGGGACCTAAAGGTCAACTAGATGGAAAAGCTAATAATCAGAAATCATGGCACAAACTTCGCTGGCGTTGGTGGCAAGCTCATAATCCTTCTTCTTGTACCACACCAGGCTCCAATCCCATTCTGCTGCCCAGATTGCTTGGCATGGAGCAGGCTTTAGCCTGCCTCTTCCTCAGGGGCATTATCTAGGGAGGAAAGGACCAATGCAAGAGATGTTATGGAAGGCAGCACCTCCATTTATGAATGGCAGCATCTGGGTTGGGATATTATCCAATAACAGCAATAGTAAGCAACACAGTTTTAATGTTACATTTGTAGGGAATATCACCACTCAATTTACGGTTTGTGTTTTCACCTGTAAATCTTGCCAGTTATATCACTGCATTAAGCATAGCACTTTGCAAACACATAATATCTCTACCTTGATAATTTTGGGTCATGTCCCTTGACTATGAACTCCTGTTAGTCTGTCCAAGCCTTGGACTGCCACACCTGCTTTGTATTATGTGAAATGTTTTCTAACTCAGCTTACTCATCGTGCCCATACAGCCTTAGGCATGATAATTTTTGCTCTTGTTTCCTTGGTCACACTAATAACTTCTGTTGTGATGTCCTCTGGAGCTTTGCACAGTTCTATTCAAACAGCTTATTACATGGAGAACTGGAAGCGTATGGCCGACCAGGCATGGCTACTTCAGAATAAAATTAACACTGAGTTAAAAACTGAAGTGGTAATGTTGAAATCTATGGTTCTATGGTTAGGAGAACAAGTACAAAGCTTACAGTTGCAGCAATTGCATTGTCATTTTAATCACACTCATATTTGTGTAACCAACTCAGAATGTAACCAAAGTGAGTATCCATGGGACCTTGTGAAAGTCCATTTGCAGGGAACTTTCACATCTGACATCACCTTTGATATTGGTGAATTACAAAACAAAATTCTTGACTTAAATAAGTAAACTCAAGAATTTCAGCTTTCTTTATAAGCCTGGACTGAATTCCAGCAAGGCTTGGAGAACCTCAATCCTGGGACCTACCTAAAACACTACCTTAACATCTCACATGTAATTCTGGGAATAATGTTGTTTTGTCTCTGTCTTCTGTTCATAGTCTGTAAAATTGAATGGACCACCAGTCAGAAAATGAGAGCTGCCCAACCTGGCCTTACATTCTTTCAATTAATACATGAACAGAAAGAGGGAAACGTAGAGAGCCGGAGGCTGGAGAATCATGACCAACTCAACATTCCCCAGAGGCTATATGGTCAAACAGCAAACTGTTTATCACGAATACAGAATGTGAGCAAACTTGCTTCTGTGCTGGCGCCAGAAGGTTTGCTGAGGGCAATCACTCCCTAGTGCCAGGTTCCTTGAGGTTATGTACTGGGACATCTAGAGCCTATTGTTCGAGGAATGCAGTCTTGCAAACCTGCTCTGGATCAAGCAGCAGACTGACACACACCCTCTTCTCGCTATCTCTTTTCAGTAAATATGAAGGGAGCTCAAACCTCAGGATCCTTGTTCACTAAGAGCAAGGTGTCCCCTGATCCCTTCTTCCAAATATACTCTTCTGTCTTTTGTCTTTATTCCCCTGT
>NW_022161339.1:0-18102 GCF_008728515.1 Papio anubis
TAGCCAATTTTCCCAGCACCATTTATTAAATAGGGAATCCTTTCCCCATTTCTTGTTTCTCTCAGGTTTGTCAAAGATCAGATGGCTGTAGATGTGTGGTATTATTTCTGAGGACTCTGTTCTGTTCCATTGGTCTATATCTCTGTTTTGGTACCAGTACCATGCTGTTTTGGTTACTGTAGCCTTGTAGTATAGTTTGAAGTCAGGTAGCGTGATGCCTCCAGCTTTGTTCTTTTGACTTAGGATTGTCTTGGAGATGCGGGCTCTTTTTTGGTTCCATATGAACTTTAAAGCAGTTTTTTCCAATTCTGTGAAGAAACTCATTGCTACCTTGATGGGGATGGCATTGAATCTATAAATTACCTTGGGCAGTATGGCCATTTTCACGATATTGATTCTTTCTATCCATGAGCATGGAATGTTCTTCCATTTGTTTGTGTCCTCTTTTATTTCACTGAGCAGTGGTTTGTAGTTCTCCTTGAAGAGGTCCTTTACATCCCTTGTAAGTTGGATTCCTAGGTATTTGATTCTCTTTGAAGCAATTGTGAATGGAAGTTCATTAATGATTTGGCTCTGTGTTTGTCTGTTATTGGTGTATAAGAATGCTTGTGATTTTTGCACATTAATTTTGTATCCTGAGACTTTGCTGAAGTTGCTTATCAGCTTAAGGAGATTTTGGGCTGAGACAATGGGGTTTTCTAAATATACAATCATGTCATCTGCAAACAGGGACAATTTGACTTCTTCTTTTCCTAACTGAATACCCCTGATTTCTTTCTCTTGCCTAATTGCCCTAGCCAGAACTTCCAACACTATGTTGAATAGGAGTGGTGAGAGAGGGCATCCCTGTCTTGTGCCACTTTTCAAAGGGAATTTTTCCAGTTTTTGCCCATTCAGTATGATATTGGCTGTGGGTTTGTCATAAATAGCTCTTATTATTTTGAGGTACGTTCCATCAATACCGAATTTATTGAGCGTTTTTAGCATGAAGGGCTGTTGAATTTTGTCAAAAGCCTTTTCTGCATCTATTGAGATAATCATGTGGTTCTTGTCTTTGGTTCTGTTTATATGCTGGATTATGTTTATTGATTTGCGAATGTTGAACCAGCCTTGCATCCCAGGGATGAAGCCCACTTGATCATGGTGGATAAGCTTTTTGATGTGTTGTTGAATCCGGTTTGCCAGTATTTTATTGAGGATTTTTGCATCGATGTTCATCAGGGATATTGGTCTAAAATTCTCTTTTTTTTGTTGTGTCTCTGCCAGGCTTTGGTATCAGGATGATGTTGGCCTCATAAAATGAGTTAGGGAGGATTCCCTCTTTTTCTATTGATTGGAATAGTTTCAGAAGGAATGGTACCAACTCCTCCTTATACCTCTGGTAGAATTCAGCTGTGAATCCATCTGGTCCTGGACTTTTTTTGGTTGGTAGGCTATTAATTATTGCCTCAATTTCAGAGCCTACTATTGGTCTATTCAGGGATTCAACTTCTTCCTGGTTTAGTCTTGGAAGAGTGTAAGTGTCCAGGAAATTATCCATTTCTTCTAGATTTTCCAGTTTATTTGCGTAGAGGTGTTTATAGTATTCTCTGATGGTAGTTTGTATTTCTGTGGGGTCGGTGGTGATATCCCCTTTATCATTTTTAATTGCGTCGATTTGATTCTTCTCTCTTTTCTTCTTTATTAGTCTTGCTAGTGGTCTGTCAATTTTGTTGATCTTTTCAAAAAACCAACTCCTGGATTCATTGATTTTTTGGATGGTTTTTTGTGTCTCTATCTCCTTCAGTTCTGCTCTGATCTTAGTTATTTCTTGCCTTCTGCTAGCTTTCGAATGTGTTTGCTCTTGCTTCTCTAGTTCTTTTAATTGCGATGTTAGAGTGTCAATTTTTGATCTTTCCTGCTTTCTCTTGTGGGCATTTAGTGCTATAAATTTCCCTCTGCACACTGCTTTAAATGTGTCCCAGAGATTCTGGTATGTTGTATCTTTGTTCTCATTGGTTTCAAAGAACATCTTTATTTCTGCCTTCATTTCGTTATGTACCCAGTAGTCATTCAGGAGCAGGTTGTTCAGTTTCCATGTAGTTGAGCAGTTTTGATTGAGTTTCTTAGTCCTGAGTTCTAGTTTGATTGCACTGTGGTCTGAGAGACAGTTTGTTATAATTTCTGTTCTTGTACATTTGCTGAGGAGTGCTTTACTTCCAATTATGTGGTCAATTTTGGAGTAAGTACGATGTGGTGCTGAGAAGAATGTATATTCTGTTGATTTGGGGTGGAGAGTTCTATAGATGTCTATTAGGTCTGCTTGCTGCAGAGATGAGTTCAATTCCTGGACATCCTTGTTAACTTTCTGTCTCGTTGATCTGTCTAATGTTGACAGTGGAGTGTTGAAGTCTCCCATTATTATTGTATGGGAGTCTAAGTCTCTTTGTAAGTCTCTAAGGACTTGCTTTATGAATCTGGGTGCTCCTGTATTGGGTGCATATATATTTAGGATAGTTAGCTCTTCCTGTTGAATTGATCCCTTTACCATTATGTAATGGCCTTCTTTGTCTCTTTTGATTTTTGATGGTTTAAAGTCTGTTTTATCAGAGACTAGTATTGCAACCCCCGCTTTTTTTTGTTCTCCATTTGCTTGGTAAATCTTCCTCCATCCCTTTATTTTGAGCCTATGTATGTCTCTGCATGTGAGATGGGTCTCCTGAATACAGCAGACTGATGGGTCTTGACTCTTTATCCAGTTTGCCAGTCTGTGTCTTTTCATTGGAGCATTTAGTCCATTTACATTTAAGGTTAAGATTGTTATGTGTGAACTTGATCCTGCCATTATGATATTAACTGGTTATTTTGCTCGTTAGTTGATGCAGTTTCTTCCTAGCCTCGATGGTCTTTACATTTTGGCATGTTTTTGCAATGGCTGGTACCGGTTGTTCCTTTCCATGTTGAGTGCTTCCTTCAGGGTCTCTTGTAAGGCAGGCCTAGTGGTGACAAAATCTCTAAGCATTTGCTTATCTGTAAAGGATTTTATTTCTCCTTCACTTATGAAACTTAGTTTGGCTGGATATGAAATTCTGGGTTTAAAATTCTTTTCTTTAAGAATGTTGAATATTGGCCCCCACTCTCTTCTGGCTTGGAGAGTTTCTGCCGAGAGATCTGCTGTGAGTCTGATGGGCTTGCCTTTGTGGGTAACCCGACCTTTCTCTCTGGCTGCCCTTAAGATTTTTTCCTTCATTTCAACTTTGGTGAATCTGGCAATTATGTGTCTTGGAGTTGCTCTTCTCGAGGAGTATCTTTGTGGCGTTCTCTGTATTTCCTGGATTTGAATGTTGGCCTGCCCTACTAGGTTGGGGAAGTTCTCCTGGATGATATCCTGAAGAGTGTTTTCCAACTTGGTTCCATTTTCCCCCTCACTTTCAGGCACCCCAATCAGACGGAGATTTGGTCTTTTTACATAATCCCATACTTCTTGCAGGCTTTGTTCATTTCTTTTTCTTCTTTTTTCTTTTGGTTTCTCTTCTCGCTTCATTTCATTCATTTGATCCTCAATCGCTGATACTCTTTCTTCCAGTTGATGGAGTCGGTTACTGAAGCTTGTGCATTTGTCACGTATTTCTCGTGTCATGGTTTTCATCTCTTTCATTTCGTTTATGACCTTCTCTGCATTAATTAGTCTAGCCGTCAATTCTTCCACTTTTTTTTCAAGATTTTTAGTTTCTTTGCGCTGGGTACGTAATTCCTCCTTTAGCTCTAAGAAATTTGATGGACTGAAGCCTTCTTCTCTCATCTCGTCAAAGTCATTTTCCGTCCAGCTTTGATCCGTTGCTGGCGATGAGCTGCGCTCCTTTGCCGGGGGAGATGTGCTCTTATTTTTTGAATTTCCAGCTTTTCTGCCCTGCTTTTTCCCCATCTTTGTGGTTTTATCTGCCTCTGGTCTTTGATGATGGTGATGTACTGATGGGGTTTTGGTGTAGGTGTCCTTCCTGTTTGATAGTTTTCCTTCTAACAGTCAGGACCCTCAGCTGTAGGTCTGTTGGAGATTGCTTGAGGTCCACTCCAGACCCTGTTTGCCTGGGTATCAGCAGCAGAGGCTGCAGAAGATAGAATATTTCTGAACAGCGAGTGTACCTGTCTGATTCTTGCTTTGGAAGCTTCCTCTCAGGGGTATACTCCACCCTGTGAGGTGTGGGGTGTCAGACTGCCCCTAGTGGGGGATGTCTCCCAGTTAGGCTACTCAGGGGTCAGGGACCCACTTGAGCAGGCAGTCTGTCCGTTCTCAGATCTCAGCCTCCGTGTTGGGAGATCCACTGCTCTCTTCAAAGCTGTCAGACAGAGTCCTTTGCGTCTGCAGAGTTTTCTGCTGCTTTGTTGTTGTTGTTGTTGTTGTTGTGTAGCTGTGCCCTGTCCCCAGAGGTGGAGTCTACAGAGACAGGCAGGTTTCCTTGAGCTGCTGTGAGCTCCACCCAGTTCGAGCTTCCCAGCAGCTTTGTTTACCTACTTAAGCCTCAGCAATGGCGGGTGCCCCTCCCCCAGCCTCGCTGCTGCCTTGCCGGTAGATCACAGACTGCTGTGCTAGCAATGAGGGAGGCTCCGTGGGCGTGGGACCCTCCCGGCCAGGTGTGGGATATGATCTCCTGGTGTGCCTGTTTGCTTAAAGCGCAATATTGGGGTGGGAGTTACCCGATTTTCCAGGTGTTGTGTGTCTCAGTTCCCCTGGCTAGGAAAAGGGATTCCCTTCCCCCTTGCGCTTCCCAGGTGAGGCGATGCCTCGCCCTGCTTCAGCTCTCGCTGGTCGGGCTGCAGCAGCTGACCAGCACTGATCGTCTGGCACTCCCCAGTGAGATGAACCCAGTACCTCAGTTGAAAATGCAGAAATCACCGGTCTTCTGTGTCGCTGGCGCTGGGAGTTGGAGACTGGAGCTGTTCCTATTCGGCCATCTTGCTCCGCCCTCCATATGACTCATTTTTTAAGAAAACAGACACTTGCTTCAACCTTTTCTTCTCTTGCTCCTTCTCTTTAACTGTGTTTGTAAAATGTGAGAAAATGTGAAGTAACAGTAAAGCACCCAGCTTTGTTTGAGGAGACTGATACTCAGTATTTCTCTGTTTGGGAGAGAAAGGATAGAAAGCCTAAACCCCACTCTATTTGTGCCACGGTAGCCATATACCCCTGTTGTTAAAAACTATGTCAAGAATCTGATGAGTCCTGAAATCAAGGTTGTTGACTGGAAACTGTCGACCTGCTTATTTCTTTCCCTCACATTAAAGAGAGCCTGGCTAGCATGTGCAGTGGGCTTATTGGATGTTCGTGACTCCTCCGAAGGCACTTCAGGCACACTTACAGTTTTTCATGCTTTCCAGTTACAAACACAAGGCTTGATTGAAAAAAATAAAAATAAAAATAAATAAATACACTTAATAGTCCTTAAGTCTTTCTTTCAATCAGAAAAGAATATTCTTGGCAAAGTCTTTTTCCCTTGTTTTAGTAGGCTGGCTTTTATCCTTTTCCTTTTTCTTTTGATACTCCTTGCTCTCTGTTTCATTTACTCATTTATTAAAATATTAGACAAAATAAAGCAATAAAGGCAGTAAAAAGATATACTCCTGTTTCAAACAATTTATTCTGATAAACTAATTAAAAGTAAATTCCAACTTAAGTTGCATGTTGAGGTAGAGAAACAGTGAGAAGCAGATCTCTGTCTCTGAGGGAAAATGAGAAGAGAAGGTAGAGAAAGGCTTTTCTCCTGTTCATACACCCTGATAATTGGGATGGTGTGTTCAGAATGCACATGGACCTTTGAAACTCTGATGGGCAAACATGTTTCAAAGGACCCAATAGCAGTCAGAGAGGATTCCAGAAGGGTGGGGGTGGGAGAGTCTAAAATCAGAACATTGATGCAACTATATCTACTTTTGTGCATTGTACCCACGTTAGGCATCTCTTTTCCTCCTGCTAAAGATTCAGGTGAGAGTTATGGCTGATAAATGGGAAAGGAGAGGAGTGGGAAGACAAAGAAAATCGTGAATTTTTTGTAGGGAGAAGTCTCTCACTTTAAGACATCTACGTGGAAGAGCCAAGAAGTATTAGAGTAGACTGCCTCTCCTCCCTTTTATTCCTCTAGTAAACTCAGCGGCCTCTGGGGAAATGTGTTTGTGTGTTTGGGGGCAATTTAAATTAAATTAACTTACTGAATCGTAAATAAAATTATCTCTGCTAAGAATTCAATCTTTTTTTTTCTCAAATGGATATTTTCACATACCTACAAATTATCCTGGTACTTTTTTTCATTAAAAATAGAAATAGACGATCTTATAATTACCAACAGCAGATAGTTTTCCTAAAGGAAAAAAAAAAAGTAACTTTCAAACAATAAAATTATGAATTGCATATACTTTGGAGTGTGACTTTAATATGTTCAGTAAATGTGCTGCAAACTTGTAAATTGTATAGTGTGCATCATAGAATAACTTCAATGAGCCTTGCTTTTCAAGGTCACTTAGGTGAAATGTAATAAGTATTGGCTTCAACATAGCAAAACTCCACTCACTTTAAAAATGTTATCTGTGATGTATTTTTTGATTTTTTTTAAAAGATAGCTGTACATTTCTCAATAAAATGATAAATACTCATGATCAAGTAAATTGACACTATATATATGTGTTCATGTGTGTATAATGAAAAATCTGATGTGCATATATATGTATAATTTTAGTTTCATACAGGAAATACCTTATATATTCTATGTACACATATAGTAACGTTATATGTACACATATAATAACGTTATATGTACACATATAGTAACGTTATATGTACACATATAATAACGTTATATGTATGTATATGCACATAGATACAATCAACGTCCAAACAAGTATTTTCCAAATAATTTTTTTTCGCTCACATACAACTACTACGATAGATTCAAAATGTTGAATAAATCAGTAGTTTTATCATTTATTTTGGACAATAGAAGATAGACAGTTGAATGGAAGGTATAAGGAAGGAATGTATAGACAACACTGGCTGCAGTAGTTTCCCCATATTGGACTGGCAGGAAAGCTGGTGAATTTGCATATGTGTGGCGATCAGGAGGTCACAACTGGGGAATTGAGATATCTTTAGGGTATTAATGAATCTGGTATAACTTATCTAAACAATCAAATTTCGGGAAAGATGGCTAGTTGGAGAGGAAGGGAGGGGAAAATGGAGAGGATATGACAATGGGGGTTTTCTAGGAAATTCCCAGTTATCCATTTGGGGGTGGTGAATGTGTTTATCTGATCTTAAAGCTACTACATCATAGAAATAAAGGAGACATTCTACTAAACCTCCAGTAAGTTTATCCAAACCAGCAAGTTGTATGATGCACACTGCAGTAATAGGATTAACTCTCTGCAATAACAGGATGGACCCACACACAGAATTTGATTTGGATATTGATGCTCACAGTGACATGCATGCATCGAGAGGGTATGAAGAGGTTTATCATGCATAGAATGGGGCTTTCTGCAGATTTCAGATGGCTCTCAAGCATGCTCTATATTGGTGAGAGACAGAAGGAAAGGAGACTGGCTTGGAATTTTTTTTTTTTTTTTTTTTTAAATGGGGGCTAGGGCATGGGACCAAGCTGTGGCTTCCTCTTTGTGGTTTAAACTTTCATTGGCAAAGGAGATAGCACCTGGGCTTTTTTCACAGCTTGCCCATAGGTGAGACTGAGGAGAAGAAGGAAGGGTGAGGCTTAAAAGCTATCAGCAGTCAAACATCAAAAAATGGAGTTGGACTCTTTATTTACACAAAGGGATCCGAATGTACTGTATATGGAGACCTCATCTGTCAAATTAACTACCCCAAAGTTACAACTGCAGATAATTTTGTCCAGAGTTAAGGTAGGTTTAAAGCATTCCTTCAAGTTTCTTACCTTGTTAGGTGAGGACTATCAAATCCTCAAATATTTTCCTTTCTGCCAATCATAGAATATAAAGTGCTGCGATTCAAGAACTATTCCTACTGCCTCAAAGTCTCAAGAGAAGGAAATACTCAGATATTTCAATAAACGATGCCTTAATAGTGAGCAATTTAACAAAGGTGTGAAGCTCACTATTTGTTTCTGGACTAAGACGGAGCAGAAAGAATTGAACAGCAGCTTGAAACAATGGGTACAATGACATAATAGATTTTTTTTACAAATTTGTGTCAAAATTGTGCTGAATTACATTTATGTGTATGGGTATGGGTGTAGGTGTGTGGGTGTTAGAAAAAGAAAAGACAAAAAGAATCTTTAATCCGATGTGAGCTGTCACAGGTAACTGAGTGTTAACACTGCCACTTATTCCTAGCCTGCCTGGACTCCAGCAGGTATTCATATTTCTTCAGCTACTGTTTTCTTGAAATCAATGAACTCAGAAAGATAGGGCATTCTCACTAATTCAAAAGGATGATGTGGAATTTCTGTTATTTTTTTAAAAACTGTGTGTGTGTGTGCGTGCGTGTGTGTGTGTGTGTGTGTTTGGCTCTGTGTTGTTATTAATTTGCATAGTCTGATACTGCTATGTCTTTGTGATTTAAGAACATTTGAATTAGAATGTCAGTATTGTTGAGAATGATGGCATGTACCAGTAGTCCCATCTGTTTGAGAGGTTGAGGTTAGAGAATCTCTTGAGCCCAGGAATTTGAATTCAGCCTGGGCAACATAGCAAGACTCTTGCCTCTAAAAATACAAATAAAAAATAGAATATTAGTATTCATTCAGCATATATTCACTTCATATTTTAGGTATTCTCTCATCCCCAAATTATTCAAAATCCTTAAAAACCTAAAGATAAAAGGGCATAGTTTCTATATAAACAATTATCATAAATCGCAACTGCATTAAACAATTTCAAAGGTGAGAAAACTAAGACATGTCAAATTTAGGTGATTTACTCAAGATCACAAGGAGACTAAATAATATAGCTGGTTTCTTGCTTTTCAGTCCATTGTTGTTCTACTATCATTCTGAGATTCAAAGATACTTCAAAGACAATGTAGGTTTTGTTGATAATCAAGCTAGCTTGAAAAAAGATTTGAAATCTAACAACCACTGATTTTAAAATATTTTATCTAATTCCCTCAAATCTAGTTTCCAAATATAGCAAATTTTTCACTCATCATATTTTGTCACACTGGTTTAGTGTCTAAAAATGCCTTCAGTGTCTATGAGAGAGAGTCAAATGAAAACTAAAACTACCAAAGATGTGCCTTCATGATAACCAAGAATTAAGTGGAAATACTGTCACTTGAAATTACCTGACAGCTGGAAGATTGACATAATATATGTAACACATTTGTTGTTTGTATATTTATCAATTGTTTTCAGAATGAGAATTATGGAAGTATTTTTCTGTTACAAACTTGTGTACCACTACAGCTTTTTCTAGACGTGTGTCCCATCTTCACTCTCAGCCTTTTCAGCCTTTACTCCCAGCCCTTATTTCCATTGGTTTGTTAAAAGCTTAATAAAATCATTCTTTAATTTTAAAGAAAGTTATCTAACAAGAAGAGCAATGGTAACGTACCTTATCCATGATACCTTAATAATGATTGACACTTCAAGGTAAGAAAGAATTAGTATAGTCCAACCTAACTTTAAATATAAATTATATAGAAACCATTACTGTTTAACAGACTAATGGACATTCTGAAATGCATTATAGATTCAAAAATCAAGTGAAACATTAAATATTTGAAACAGGATCAATTTATAAACTTATAACTGATAGCATGAAGATAATATTTAATAAAAAATACTATTAGTAATGCTCAAGAAATAGAGATAATAAAATATTTATTTTCAGAATCTTGTCATATTAACTTATTATTACACTCTAAAAAATGTTGACTTGCTGTTCAGGAATGATTCTCTCATATACATATATATTTTTTCTATGTTCTATAAAAAGATGAGTTTTTAAAAATCAAAAATTGATTTATCTTTTTTCATTAGATTTGAATTATTTAAACTTAGCATATAGTATTATTTTTGTTTTTAGAGACGGAGTCTTGCTATGTTTCCAGGCTAGAGTGCAGTGCCTATTCACAGGCACATCATAGCTCACTGTAGCCTCTAACTCTGGATCTCAAGTGATCCTCCTGCTTCAGCCTCCTGAGTAGTTGGAATTGCAATGTGTGCCACTATGCCCAGTTGCATATATTACTCTTGTTTGCAATTGACTTCTAGGGCACTCTACATATATATAAATATATTTTATATAAATTTTTATATAAATTGTTGTTATCCAAAATATGGAGTTTTCACTCCATATTTTTCCAGAGGAAAAAGAAATTTTATGTAAAAATGTGTTTTTTATTCTTTTTTTCTTTGAGGCAGACTCTTGCCCTGTCGCCCAGGCTGGAGTGCAGTTGCATGATTTCGGCTCACTGCAGCTGCTGCCTCCTGGATTCAAGCGATTCTCCTGCCTCAACCTCCCAAGCAGCTGGGACTAGAGGAGGGCATCACCACACTTGCCTATTTTTGTATTTTTAGTAGAGACAAGATTTCACCATGTTGGCCAGGCTGGTCTCGAACTCCTGACATCAAGTGATCCAGCCACCTCAGCCTCCTCCCAAAGTGCTGGGATTACAGGTGTTAGACACCACGCCCAACCACAATAAAATAAAATAGCACAATAAAATTTTGACTATGAAATGGGATGTCTGTTCAAACAATCAACCAGCAAGTGCATGAGACCTGATATTTTAGGCACTATGGAAGGCAAAGAGAAAATATAATTACATTACACTACCTTTACTGATTGCACTCAGGCTGGCTAAAGTGTCAAGTGAGGCTATGTATCAAAATTCTTGAGTCCCATCTTGGACATCAGAAACACAGGTTTATAATCTAGTTTTGCTAGTTACTTTGAAATTAGGAACTTTATTTAAACACAGAAATCCTGCTCTTTCTCACCTGTAACGTAGTGATAATAATAATAACAATAACAATACCTACTTCAGAAGATGCCTGGGAACACTTAATGTAAACAAAATTTTAACATACTGCCTTGCTTCCAATGTGGGTGTAGTAAACGGTAGCTGTTATTGTTGTCATCACCAGAAATGAAGTAGAGATTAATTAACAGTTTAATTTTGGTGAGTGTAGTAGTTACTAGAAGTGTTACCTAATGTGGCAAGTGAAGCTTGAACAAGACCTTGACAAATGGGTAGTCAGATAACTAAAATATTGTTCCTAAGATAAGAATTATAAGCACAAGTAGGGAGAACATGAGATTTTTGAGGGTATTGAGAACAACCAGACTGGAGTGAAAACTCCATATCTTGGATAACAACAAACAGTTTCAATAGGGATTTAAGATCACTTTGATAGAGGACCTTGGAAACCAATGGAGAAGAACCTAAACAGTGTTTACTAAATGCCTTCTCATCACTGCACCAAGTTGGGGGTAAGAAGAGTAGGTAGTAAAATGCAGAGGAAAAAAGACGCCTCTAAGGCCCTTGAGATATAGTCCAACTGAAATCTTTAGAATCATGGATAGTAGAATTTTAAGGAATGTCAACTGCCTTCTGCCCCAAAGAGACAAATAGTATCCACTGGGCAGGGTGCTTCATACCTATAATTCAAACACTTTGGGAGGCCAAGGGGGGAGGACTGCTTCAGCCCAAGGGTTCAAGACCAACATAGTGAGACCTCTTCTCTACAAAAAATAAAAATAAATTAGCTAGCATGGTGATGCATGTCTGTGGTCCCAGTTACTTGGGAGGCTGAGATGAGAGGATTGTTTGGGCCCAAGAGGTTGAAGCTACAGTGAGCCATAATCATACCACTCTATTCCAGCCTGGATGACAGAGCAAGACCCTCTGTCAATAATAATAATAATAATAATAATAATAATAATAATAATAAAAGAAAATACCATTTTATTCATACTGAAGAGAGAAACATAAGAAGTCACGAAGAGGTTCTTGAGAGTTATAATTGACGTTATAGAAGAAAAGCTAGGCACGAGAGTGCAAGATGAAAGGAAGACAAGAGAGTAGACATGAGAAAGAATTTGAAGCCACAATGGAAAAAGTGGCTTTGAGGATGCATGATGAAGACCTGTAACAGGTGTAAGTTCTTGGCCAAGCATGTTTTTGTATGTTGACATGTGAAAGAGGTCTGAACATGTTCATATAATTACTATTGTTATTCTTCCCTTCTCAGAGCAGAATGTGAAAGTGTGAGGTCCTGGGAGACTGGATGGTCTCGATAGCTCAGATCCTTCTTGTTTATTTTGGAGTCTCTTTGCTTACAGTATTTTCAAACCATGCTGTTTTCCTAGTCAATCGTTTCTCTTAACTCTCAGTGAGTGATGGAACTTTCTCTTTTTAAAGTGAAAAATCATCCTTTAAACATTTTTATATCCTCTCCTCACTATTTTTTATTCCACTTGGCTTGCTTTAATAGACATCTTCCATTCACATGGGATCCATTTTCTTCTTGCTCTTTGAAAAATGAGAAAAGTAACCTACACTAAGGAATAGGTCACAAAGATCAATGAAGGAAAAGTGACAGGCTATGCTGCTGTATTATTTAGGCTTGACTCATCTTAAGTTGGTTACATTTATCACAAAAAGTAAGAAATTTGTTGGAGAAAGGAGTTTTATTCATAGGAAAATCAGACTTATACTTCTGCCAACATTCTTAGTACATTATTTTCCTTTTCTCTATTAAAGAGAAGGATCATTCAGAGATCATTGGAAAATTATAATTAGAAAGAAATTTCTTCTTATCTGTAAGAAACAACTGTCCAATAGATCTTTCTTTTTCTTTATTTGGTATCATGTTTTGATGTGAATTCTAATTCTAGTAATCAGCAACCACCCTACAAATATTCCATCACTCATGTTGACAAGTTTGTAATACAATATGTACAACAAACACACAGATATCAAATGGCTCATAGTCCTGAACCTACCAAGATTTGGCAGAGGCAAAGCAATATAGAGAATTATGCATTTTCTGTTGTCTTTGCATTAAAAAAAATGATAACTCTGTGGCTATATCAGTCAAAGTAATGGTAGGTGTGCCCAGGGAGGTTCTATTTTATACCTTAAGTATTATAAACGAAGGGATTAGAATAAAGGGAGTTGGGTTTATAGAGGCCAGTGTAGGAGATGGTGAGGAAACATAAGTTAGCAACATCAGGAAGTCATTAAAGCCAGAAAACAGCTGACAGCATGTGGCAGACTCTGGCAAGGGTGGAGAGGTTACCTAAGTTCAAACTGGCCCTGGGGGGCGGCAGATAGCTTAGTTTATGGAATTATCAAATGTAGAAAAACTGTAAGACCTGAAATGCATGCCATCAATGATGAAAACCATAAAATCCCAAGTGACATACATTTTTAAGTAATTGGTTTTCATGAAGTTCATAGAACGAAGGAATAGGAGAAATGGATTATTGATTTTGTCTAAGTTTCCTGCTTATGGGCTTAATGTCCCTTTCTAGATACATACACATACATACAGTTATTTTTTTTTTTTCCTAATTTTGACATGCAGTCATTTTCTTCTTATTTATCCTTCTAACTTTGTTACATTGGCTTATAATATGAAATTCAACTTATAATTTTATTATGATAGTATTTTGGATTTTTCATTCTTTTTTACAGAAATGATTACCGCCTTAAGAGTCTGACTCAGTTACTGGATTAAGAAGCCATTCTATTTTTTTAATTTTATTTTGAAATCAACGAACTAAAATGTTCTAAGAAAGCTGAAGGATAATCTGTCATGGGAGTAGTTTAAAAAAAAAATTAAGGAAGACAGACTCAAACAAGATTAATGAGGCTCAGAGCTTGAGCTATTGTCTTTTAACCTATGAAAGTGCCAGCATATAAGAATTAAGATATAAAAATGTTTTAATGTTTTTCCAAAGGTAGGAAATAAATTCAATTTTTCTCTATACTGTACTGTGTTATCTTACTCTCATGTGCTCCCAGCACAGTGAAGTAATAGTTCGTAAGAAGACAACATGTTCATAAGAAGACACATTTTATTGCTGACTGCCACCATTCTAAATAGCATATCTTTAAAAGATAAATGAAGATTTGAGCACTATGCAAAACATGCTTATCCTTCCAAATTTGACGTAGTGAGTCAATAGATTAAAAGGTTTAGGGCCATGCCTTTGGGAAACTGGTCCTGGGAGAGAATGAGCCCCACAGCTGTCAAGTGATAGGAAGAATGGAAAGGACTGTGAAAATGACAAGCCATGGAACTATAAAACAAAAATACTCAGGACCTGCTCTAGGGTTCTAAATGCTGGCTCAACACTTATTATTAAAGGAACCAATTATTTTTAACATATTAAAAATGTAGATTTAATTCATATCCACCAATGTTCATTGCAAGCAGAAAATAGAGATCAGCAGTTATTGCATAATCTCAAAAGTAGCAATCTCTTACTATCAGTTAAACTCATTACCCGGAAATATTCCATTCTTGACAATATACAATCATCATTTAAAATAATTAGTTGACAATTATCTAGAATACTAAAATGACCTCCCAGAAAACTAATCACCTTGAGGGAGCATTACACTTTTTTTGCAAAGGACAAATGAATTAATGATTTTTCACTTGATTTAATGATTTTTCCAAGACCATGTTAGAAAAATATAGTGTGATTATCCATTTTAATTGAAATAAAAATGACAATAACAACAGCAGGCCACTCCTTTGTGTTAAGTGCAACTGGGAGAAAATACTGAGTGATAATAACTAAAATTCATTTCTGCCTTCTGTATAGGAAGGAGATATCTAATTATTTAATGGAGATAGAAATAATGAAATTTTTAATTCAGTTTGATCAAGTCATGAACTGTTTGCTCGTAAGTACTATGTACCTTTAATTTAATAGCTTGATACTGAAAAAAATTACCAACTTTTAATTTATAAAGAACAACAATTATTTTTGTGTTTTAATGATTATAATACAATGATAAAGCACTACACTCCTCAAAGAATTAAACATTAAATTATATGGAATAGAGATATATCATGACATTGAAAGTTCTATGGGTTTGTCTTTTATTTTTCTTCTTTGAATTAATAGATGTATATAGTTAAGAAATGAATTATTACTATATAACCTAGGACCAGAAATGAAGAAAAGAGGGAGGAAGAGCAAGCAATTTGTTGTCCCACCTCTTCTGAACTCTCCAGCCAGCTCCCTAAAAGGGGCCACTTTAATTATTTTTAACTGTCTCTTTTCTCATTTAGCTGTGTTTTCAATTACCATTTTATAATGTTGTTTTGTGAATGTTAAATTGATGTCTTCTTAAGAAAGGAGATGATTGAGTATCCTTACACCTAATATTCAATGCACTTCATCTCTACTCCCTATCTCCCTATTTTATTTATCTCCTATGTTTTAAACAAATCAGTATGTAGTGTTTTTGCTTGTATGACTATGTAAAGCATTGTTCACAGATTAGCCATGTGGTATCATTTATTTCCACTGATTTCCTGTTTGAGTTTTCAATTTTCTAAAAGTTCATATTTGTTTCTCTACTTGTTTAGCTTTCAAGATATCTTTCATGAATTATTTCCCAAGTTATACAAACTTACTGAAAAATCTCTAAATGCGTACAAATATATCAGATGATCTTTCCATTCCATTCTTTCAAGCTGAAGATACTGGAGCATGTTTCCCTCTTTCTTTCTCTTCTTTTTGTAAACAGCCTAATAATTCCCTTACCCCTCCCTCTCGCTTCTTTTCCTAAATCCTATATTTCCCTTCATGTTGCTGTCTTCATTTTGGAGGAAAACATTCTCCAGTAACTTTTCAGAAAGAGTGGACAGGAGATAAAAGTGTTGAGATATACCAAATTCGAAGATGTCTTTATTTAGCCTATACTTGGCTCGTTATTTGGCTAGGTATGAAATACTAGGGTAAAACCAATTTTCCCTCATAATTTTCTAATATTTGTTTTTTAGTTTACAGTGTTACAGATTCAATGCTACTATAATTCCTAATTATTGTTTGTATAGGATGACCTGTTTTTCCACTTATTCTAGGAATCTTTTATGATCTTTTCTCTATATATGATGCACGTTTGTATAACTCTTTTTTCATTTATTTTCCTATAGCTCTCAGGGCGTGTTGTCAGTATGGCTACACATTTCCTTCGGTTTCAAGGGGTATTCTTAAATATTATTTGATAAAATACCCTCATTTTATTTGCTCATTTTTTAATTTTTTTTTTTCATGTGCATTGGGGAACAGGTGGTGTTTGGTTGCATGAGTAATTTCTTTAGTGGTGATTTGGGAGAGTTTGGGGTACCTATCACCTGAGTATATACACTGCATCCAATATGTAGGCTTTTTTCCTGCACCCCCTTCCCACCCTCTCCCCCTGAGTCCCCAAAGTCCATTGTGTCATTCTTATGCCTTTGCATCCTCATAGCTTAGCTCCCACTTATGAGTGAGAACATACGATTTTTGGTTTTCCATTCTTGAGTTACTTCACTTAGAATAATGCTCTCCAGTCTCATCCAAATTGCTGCGAATGACATTAATTCATTCCTTTTTATGGCTGAGTAGTTTTCCACTGTGTGTATGTGTGTGTGTGTGCGTGTGTGTGTGTGTGTATCACAATTTCTATATCCACTCCTTGATTGATGGGCATTTGGGCTGGTTCCACAATTTTGCAATTGTAAATTTTACTGCTACAAACATGCATGTTGAAGTATCTATTTCATATAATGGCTTCTTTTCCTATGGGTAGATACCCAGTAGTGGGATTGCTGGATCAAATGGTAGTTCTACTTTTAGTTCTTTAAGGAGTCGCCAGACTGTTTTCCACAGTGGTTATACTAGTTTACATTCCCGCCCGCAGTGTAGAACTGTTTCCTGTTCACTTCATCCACGCCAATATCTATTGTTTTTTGACTTTTTGATTATGGCCATTCTTGAAGGAGTAAGGTGGTATCACATTGTGGTTTTGATTTGCATTTCCCTGATCATTAGTGATGCTGTTTTCTACTGTTTTCTGATGCAACCTTTGAGTATTTGACTACCTATATTGACATCTCAGTTTCTTTACTTTTCTCTTCTATTATCTTTTCTGTGTATTGTATCTTGTATTATCTTATTGCATTATCTTGTTGTATTTTCTTTCTTTCCTTTTCTTTTTTTTTTTTTTTTTTTCTTTTGAGATGGAGTCTTGCTCTGTCGCCCAGGCTGGAGGGCAGTGGCGCGATCTTGGCTCACTGAAGGCTCCTACCTTGTTCATGCCATACTCCTGCCTCAGCCTCCTGAGTAGCAGGGACAACAGGGGTCCGCCACCACGTCTGGCTAATTTTTTTGTATTTTTTAGCAGAGACGGAATTTCACCATGTTAGCCAGGATGGTCTCGATCTCCTGACCTTGTGATCTGTTCGCCTCGGCCTCCCAAAGTGCTGGGATTACAAGTGTGAGCCACAGCGCCCAGCCCAGGCAATTTAAATGTACATTCTTCCTCTCTTTCTCTCTTTTCCTCTTGCTCCTTTTTCTTCCTATTCTTTTTCTCCTTTTCTTTCTCCTCCTCCTATCCCTCTTCCTCACCTTCTCTTCTCCTCCCACTTTCCTTTCTCCTTCCTCTCCCTGTTCCCCTCCTTCTTCCCCCCATCCTTCTTCTCCTTCTAAGACAATGGATACTAAAGCAAGTTTAAATGCCTAGAGAAATAATCTGGCGGAATAAAAGGACGTTGCCAGTGAAGGTAATATAATCCCTTTAATAAATTTATTTTTCAGACTTGTGCATTTTTTTTCACTTTGATACACACATTTTATTAATCACAATGGTAGAAATAGAGTAGGATAGATCTCAAAGTGTAATGTGGCCTTAAAATATACAGAAAATGTAACATTCATTTGGGATGTTGAAATCAAAGGACTGAGTTAGTATTTGAAGGTCACTTTTAGAATTCGGCTTAAAGAGGAAGAGTGGCTGTATTTGCCAAAAAGATGAAGTATGAACTTAGTAGAAAAGGAAGTCAGGTTTTTGTTTGTCCATTTGATTTTGAGAAGGCTCTGTCTCTGTCACCCAGGCTGGAGTGTAGTGGCACAAGCTCAGCTCACTGC
>NW_022161340.1:0-1517 GCF_008728515.1 Papio anubis
GGGTCAGGTGCAGGGCCTACCGGGAAGGCACTGTCCTCAGGGGAAGGACCCCAGTCTTCTTTTCTTTTTCCCTGGGCCTGCCTCAATGTCCCCCTGAAAGCCTGGAAGTCTTACGTCATATCCCTGTCAACCGGAGGGACTTCTTATCACTTTGAGGTGCCCCCCATGCACCCTGGGATGGGAGCCAGGGCCTCCACCACCCCCTCAGTCTGGCGCAGGGCCTACAGGGAAAGCACTCACCTCTGCAGGAGGACCCCAGCCTGCTCTTCGGCCTCGCTGCTTTTTTTTCCCTAGGCCTGCCTCAAAGTCCCCCTGAAAGCCTGCGAGTCTGGCGTCCTGGGCCTATCACCCGGGGGAACTTCTTGCTACCGCATTTGAGTGCCCCCTACGCACCCTGGGGTGGGAGCCAGGGACTCCTCAGCCCCCCTGTATCTGGCACAGGGCCTGCCGGGAAGGCACTGGCTTCTGAAGGAGCACCCCAGCCTCCTCTTCGGCCTCACCACTTTTTACCCTCGGCCTGCCTCAACGACCTCCTGAAAGCCTGCAAGTCTAGCCTCCTGTCCCTGTCACCCAGGGGACTTCTTGCCCCTGTGGAGCCAGGGACTCCACAGCCCACTGGGTCCAGTGCAGGGCCTGCCAGGAAGGCACTGGTCTCCAGAGGATGACCCCAGTCTCTTCTTTAGTCTCACCACTTTTTTTCTCCTGGACTGCCTCAACATCCCCCTGAAAGCCTGCAAGCCTGTCGTCTTGTCCCCATCACCCAGGGGGACTTCTTGCCGCTTTGGGGTGTCCCCAGTGCACCCTGGGGTGGGAGCCAGGGACTCCATAGACCTCCGGGTCTGCCGCAACACCTGCTGGAAAGGCACTGGCCTGCAGGTGATGACCCCATCCTCTGCTTTGGCCTCACCGCCTGTATTTCCCTGTCTGCCTCAATGTCCCCCTGCAAGCCTGCAAGCCTGGTGTCCTGTCGCCTTCCCCGGGAAAATTCTAGCCACTTTGGGTGCACCCCTTGGGTGAGACACACACCCTGGATGCAAGCCAGAGACTCCACGACCACCTTGGGCCCAGCACAGAAGCTGTTGGAAAGGCACTGGCCTCCAGGCAGGACCCCAGTCTCCTCCTCGGTCTCGCCACTTTCTTCCCGGACTTGCCGGGGTGACCCCCGATGAGAGACACAATCCCTAGGTTAGAGCCCAGGATTCCACGACGACCCTGTGTTGGGCCTGGTGCATGCTGGGAAGGCACTGGCCTCCTGGATGACCACAGCTGCCTCTTCTGCCTCGCCACTGTTTTTCTCGGCCTGCCTCAACGTCCCACTGAAACCCTAGGGGCCTGTCCCCATCATCTGAGGGAATTCTTGTCGCCTTGGGGTGCCCTTCTGTGGAGAGACATGCTCCCTGGATGGCAGGCGAGGACCACACAACCCCCCTGTGTCAGGCCTGGGGCATGCCAGGAAGGCAATGGCCTCCACTTGACAACCCCAGCGACCTCTTCACTTTCGTCACTTTTTTCCTTGG
>NW_022161340.1:7106-18032 GCF_008728515.1 Papio anubis
CCTGGCACAGGGGTTGCCAGGAGGCACTTTCATCCATGGGATGACCAGGCCCCCCTATTTGCACGTGCCACTTTTTTTTTCCTTCCCAAGCTGACTCAACTTCCCCTTTCAAGCATGACATGCAGTCCCTTTCCCTTGGGGGCCTTGTTGTGGCTTTGGGGTGCTTCCCGTGAGCAAGACACGCACCCTAGGTGCAAATTAGGGGACTCCATGACCCCTCAGGCTCAGCGCAGGAGCTACCAGGAAGGCACTTCTGTATGTGGGATGACCCAGGCCACCATCCTTGGACACACTGTTTTTTTTTTTTCTTGCAGAGTTGCCTCAGCCACCCCTTTCAAACTTGATGTGATGTCGCCTTCCTCCTGTGGCCTCCTTGTTTCTTTGTGCCCCCCCCCCCCCCCGCTGTGTGAGACCCCCACCCTGGGTGCAAGCTAGGGACCCTAAGACCCCTTGATCCTGGTGTAAAGGTTGCCGGGAAGACACTTTCATCTGTGGGATGACCCAGGACCCCCTGCTCAGTTGCACCACTATTTTTTCCTTCAGGAGCTTCCTCAACATCCCCTTTGAAGCCTAACGTGCTGTCCCCTTCCCTTGGGTGCCTTTTTCCCACTTTTGGGTGCCCCCCCTGTGAGTGAAACACACAGCTTGGGTGCAAGCCAGGGACTCCATGACTTCCTCGGCCCTGGCGCAGCAGTTGCTGGAAGGCACTTTTGTCCATGGGAGGACACAGGCCCCCCTTTATGGCCTCACAGGTTTTTTTTACTTCCAGAGCTGCCTCAGTCTCCCCTTTCAAATCTGACCTGTGGACCCCTTCTTCTGGGGGCCTTCTTGCCACATTGATATACCTCTGTGGGTGGGACACGCACTCTGGGTGCAAGCCAGGGACTCCACGACACCACCAGGCATGGCGCAGATGCTGCAGGCAAGGCACTTTTGTCCATGGTACGACCCAGGCCCCCTCCTTGGCCGCACCATGTTTTCTTCTTCCACAGCTTCCTCAACCTCCCATTTCAAGCCTGACATGCCATCCCCTTCTCTTGGGGGACTTCTTGCCGCTTTGAGGTGCCCCAGTGGGCGAGACATGCACCCTGTGTGCAAGTCAGGAACTCCATGACCCACACCCGCTCCCCAGTCCAGGCAAAGGGGCTGCTGGGAAGGCACTTTCATCCTTGGGCACCCCTCCTTGGCCGCGCTGCGGTTTTTCCTTCCTGAGCTGCCTCAACCTCCGCTTTCAAGCATGATGTGCCTTCGCTTTCCTCGTGAAGCATTCTTGTCACTTTGGGGTGCCCCTGTGGGTGAGATATGCACCCTGGGTGCAAGCTAGAGACTCCACAAATACCCCGGCTGGTGCAGGGGCTGCCAGGAAGGCACTTCTGTCCATTGGAGAACCCAGGCCCTTCTCATCCGTTGCACCATTTTTTTTCCTTCCAGGGCAGCCTCAACATCCCCTTTGAAGCCTGACCTGCTGTGACCTTCCTCCTCGGGCATTCTTACTGCTCTGGGATGCTCCCATGGGGGAGACTCGCACCCTGGGTGCCACCTTGGGATTTCACCAACCCCCAGGCCTGGCACAGGGGCTGCCGGGAAGGCACTTTCATCCGTGAGGAGACTCAGGCCCTCTCCTTGGGTGTGCCATTTTTTTCCTTCCGGAGGTGCCTCAACCTCCCCTTTCAAACCTGATGTGCCATGGCTTTCCTCCTGAGGCATTCTTGCCACTTGGGAGTGCCCAAATGGGTGAGACACACACCCTGGGTGCAAGCTGTGGACTCCAAGACCCCCCAGGATCTGGCCCAGGGGCTGACGAGAAGGCAATTTCTTCCTTGGGAGGACCCAGGCCTCCCTCCTTGACCGTACCATTTTTTGTTTCCTTCCAGAGCTGCCTCAATGTCTTCTTTCAAGCCTGATATGCTGTCGCCTTCCTCTTGGGGTATGCTTGCCACTTTGGTTTGCCCCCATGTACGAGAAACACACCCTGGGGACAAGCTAGGGACTGCACGACCGCCCAGGCCCAACGCAGGGACTGCCGGGAAGACACTTTTGTCCGTGAGAAAACCCAGGTCCCAATTCTCTGCTGCGCCATTTTTTTTTTCCTTCCAGAGCTGCATCACCCTCCCCTTTCAAGCCTGACGTGCCATCTCCTTCTCTTGGGGGCCGTTTTGCCATTTTAGGGTGCCCCCATTGGCGAGACACGCACCATGGGTGAAAGCCATGGACTCCACGACACCCCCAGGCCTGGCACAGGAACTGCTGGAAATGCACTTTCCCTTGTGGTAGGACCCAGGCACACCTCCTTGGCTGCGCCGTTTTTTGTTTTTTGGTTTTTTTTCCAGAATTGCCTCATCTCACCTTTCAAGACTGATGTGCTATGGTTTTACTCCTGGGGCATTATTGAAGCTTTGGGGTGCCCCTATGAACGAGACACACACCTTGGGTACAAGCTAGGGACTCGACCACTAGGGCCCTGCATAGGGGGTGGCGGGGAGGCACTTCCATCTGTGGGAGGAACTAGGCCCACCTCTTCGGTCACCCCTTTTTTTTTCCTTCCAGAACTGCCTCAACATCTGCTTTCAAGACTGACAGGCCATGACCTTCCCCCTGGGGGACTTCTTGCTGCTTTGGGGTGCTCCCGTGGCCGAGACACACACCCTGGTGATGGCCTGGGACTCCACTACCCCCCAGGCCAGGCATAGGGGTTGCCGGGAAGGCACTTTCATCAGTGGGAGAAACCAGGCCCCCCTCCTTGTCCATGCCATGTTTTTCCTTCCTGAGCTGCCTTAATCTCCCCACTCAAGCCTGATGTGGAGTCGCTTTCCTTTGGGGGCATTCTTGCCACTTTGGGGTACCTCCCATGAGGGAGACATGTACCCTGGGTGCAAGCAAGGAACAGACCTCAGGGTTTGGCACAGTGGCTGCCAGGAAGGCACTTTCTTCCGTGGGAAGACCCAGGCCCCCCTTTTGGATGTGCCATTTTTTTCCTTCCAGAGCTGCCTCAACCTCCTCTTTCAATCCTGACATACTGTGGCCTTCCTCCCGGGGCATTCATGCCACTTTGTGGTGCCCCCGTGGGCTAGACTCACACCATGGGTACAAGCTAGGGACTTCATGCCCCCTGGGCTTGGCGTAGGGGCTGCCAGGAAGACACTTTTGTCTGTAGGATGACCCAGGCCCCGCTCCTCGGATGCGCCACTTTTTTTCTTCCTGAGTTGCCTCAACATCCCCACTCAAGCCTAATCTGCTATCTGCTTCCTCCTGGAGCTTCCTTGCCACTTTGAGGTGCCCCTATGGGAGAGTCGCACACCCTGGGTGCAAGCTAGGGAATCCACGACCAGCTGGTGCATGGGCTCCCGGGAAGTCAGTTTCATCCGTGGAATGGCCTAGGACTCTCTCTTCGGCTGTGCAGCTGTTTTTCCTTCCAGAGCTACATCAATGTCCCCTTTCAAGCCTGACGTGCTGTCCCCTTCCTCGGGGATCTTCTTGCTGCTTTGGGGTGCCCCCTGTGAGTGAGTCACGCACCCTAGATGCAAGCCAGACACTCCATGACCCACTGGGGACCAGAGCAGGGGATGCCATGAAGGCACTTTCATCTGTGTGAGGACCCACGCCCCCTGCGTGGCTGCAGCAGTTTTATTCTTTCTGAAGCTGCCTCAACCTCCCCTTTCAAGCCAGATTACTGTCCCCATTCCTTGGGGGCCTTCTTGCCATTTTGGGGTGCCCCCTAGTCAACACATGCACCCTGGGTGCAATCCAGGAACTCCACGACAGGACACTCCAGCCTCAACACAGGGGCTGCTGAAAAGGCATTTATCCATAGGAGGAATCAGGCCCCTATATTTTGCCATGACGAGTTTTTTTTCCTTCCAGAGCTGCCTCAACCTCCCCTTTCAAGTCTGACGTGCTGTGGCCTAACTCTTAGGGCATTCTTACCACTTTGGGGTGCCCCTGTGGGCGAGACATGCACTCTAGGTGCAAGCTAGGGACTCCATGACACCCCAAAACTGGCACAGGGGCTGCCAGGAAGGCCCTTACTTACATGGAAAGACCCAGGCCCCCCTCCTCCAGGGGGTCGTGCAGTCCCTAGCTTGCACCCAGGGTGCGTGTCTCCCCCACAGGCACACCTCAAAGCTGGAAGAAGGCTCCCAAGGGAAGGGGATGCCACATCAGGATTGAAAGGGGAGGTTGAGGCAGCTCTGGAAGAAAAACCAGGGGGGTCTGAGTCCTCACAGACAAACGTGCTTTCCCAGCAGCCCCTGTGCCAGACCTGGAGTGTCATGGAGCCCCTAGCTTACACCCAGGGTGCATGTCTCGCCCAAGCGGGCACCCCAAAGCGGCAAGAATTCCCCGTGAGGAAGGCCATGGCATGTCAGACTTGAAAGGTCAGGTTGAGACAACTCTGGAAGAAAAAAAAAGGCGTGGTCGAAAAGGGGGGCCTGGGTCATCCCACAGATGAAAGTGCCTTCCTGGCAAGTGATGCACCATGCCAAGGGGCTCATGGAGCCCGTAGTTTGCATCCATGGTGCATGCCTCCTCCATGGCGGCACCACAAAGTGGCAAGAATGCCCCAGGAGGAAGGGCACGGCACATCAGGCTTGAAAGGGGAGGTTGAGGAAGCTCTGGAAGGGAAAAAAATGGTGTGGACGAAATGCAGGGCCTGGGTCCTTCCACAGATGAAAGTGCCTTCCTGTCAGCCCCTGAGCTGGGCATTTGGGTGGGGGAAGGGAGTCAAGCAGTCCCTGGCTTGCACCTGTGATACCCTACCTTGTTTTAACCTGATTGTCTCTCTCAGCTGAGATAGCCAGACAGAATCCATTCTAATTCTTTCACTTATAGCCCCTTTACTTCCCTCCCTTGTAACTAGTGTAAACTGACTCAAAGCGCGTCCAGGAATGCACTTACTGGTAAGATATTGAGGCAAGTTGCACCAGCAGCTCCTGGAGACACACGTGATGGATGGCACCCAAAACCCCCGCATTTCCTTTTGTGATAGTTTAAGCCCCTTCACCTGGAACTGTTTATTTTTTGTAACTGCTTTTGTAACCAATTCATTTTTTTAACTTTTTGTCAGTTCTGCTTCTGTAAAAATTGCTTCAGCTGAACTCCCCCATAGCCTATTTAGACCATGGTATAAAAATAAAACTAGCACCTTCCTCAGGGCCAAGAGAATTTTGAGCTTTAGCTGCCTCTCGGTCACTGGCTAATAAAGGACTCCATAATTTGTCTCAAAGTGTGGCATTTCTCTATAACTCGCTTGGTTACAGCATTTGGAAGCCCTAGTGAGATTATTTGCCACCAGGTGAGAGCCGGACTCGTTCCAGGCTCCCCTGAACAGAAGGCAGACTTATAGGGGAGGTGCCACCTGAAGACGTTCCAGGGCCCCATAAGACCCCATCTTCCAGAGGGCAGACGTTCCAGGGCCCCATAAGACCCCATCTTCCGAGGGCAGACGTTCCAGGGCCCCATAAGACTCCATCTTCCAGAGGGCA
The DNA here is from genome assembly GCF_008728515.1 of Papio anubis. Taxonomy (NCBI): domain Eukaryota; kingdom Metazoa; phylum Chordata; class Mammalia; order Primates; family Cercopithecidae; genus Papio; species Papio anubis. The sequence goes on from NW_022161340.1 coordinate 12,587, forward strand.
ATGGATCGACCACCAGTGTGTGCCCACAAAAATTCAAGTCCTGTGTCCTCAGTTTCTGGTCCCGAGAAGGTAAGTCAGATCTGACTCTGTTTCCCTGGGAGGGAAGTGGTTCGGACAAAAGCCCTCCCTTTTTGACTCTGCCTGCATTCCAGGACGCTGGAGGACAGAGTCCTAGTTTTCTGTTAGGCGCCTCTGTGTCTCTCTGGGAGGGAAGCAACCCTGACGGGGGTCCTCGCTTGACTCTGTCCATATTCCGGGAAGCTGGGAGACTGAGTCCTGGTTTCCAGCAGGCCAGCCTCTCCATTAAAGACTAGTCTCTCTCTCTCTCTCTCTCTCTCTCTCTCTCTCTCTCTCATCCTTTTTTGTTCAGGTCTCCTGGAGGCCTCTGTTTTAGAACAAGAATAAGAAAACTGTTATAAGCTCTGTGTGAATGGGTGCGTGAATGGGGAGTTCAAGGTCTTGTGCTTGAATTTCCAGTTTGTAGCTCCACGGTGAAAGCTACAGAGTTCAAGTGAGTTCTCACCTGCAGTTCCATGGCGACCTCATAAGGCCTAAGGTAGCATCGGGCATAGCTTGATCTGAGCCAGGGGTTTATACCGGCCTGCCAATACTAAGAGGAGCCTAAGTCACCTCAGGGTGAGCGGCCAGGAAGGCATCTGACTGATCCCATCACAGGACCCCCACCCCTTTTCTGTCTATGAAAAAGAAAATAAATTTTCAAACTTCTTTATATGCACTAATGTCTATTGTCTTGTTTACTGTCTAAGTTTCATATGTCAGGTCACCGATACTGCCCAAGATGACTGGCAAATAACTTCTTCAAAGTCCTCAGTACTGATTTTCTACCACAGGAGGTCAAATTCCTCATCAGTCATTTGGGCTGGCCATCCCAGTCCTGCCTTTTTCTGTCAGAAACAAATCAGGTGTTGTTGCGGGAAGGAGTGTGAGTAACACTCACCCATTTGGAATTTCTGGCACCATAAAGGCTGCTGGAGTTTAAATTACCACATCTCATGCCCAAGTAACTGGACTGCCTCCACATTAGATCAGTGATGGATTCAAAATAGCCACCCTGCAGACCTCCTTGCCCACCTTTGCTGTCATCCTGTAACTTTTCCCATGTCTTTGAATAGAAGACTGTGCAGAGAAGCCTATGCTAATACTGCTTTACTCCATCTGAACTCTTTTTCTGTTCCCTCGTGGCTACTCTCCTACCTTAGGAAAGATCCAAGTGGCTCCTTTCCTCCTCAGCCTTGTCCCTTACCCCACACATTTTGTTTTACAGTGTCACAGCAAGTCCAGCGCATCCAAGATTTGGCTCTGTTCTCCCTCCTAGAACCCTTGAAAGAAAAGGCCAAATATGAACTTTCTGCCTTTGAGTCATGAAGACACCAGAAATATTTAGGCTATAGGTCAAGGAGAAGAGGCAGATCATCTAGGTCTGGTTGGCCAAGGAGCCCTTGGGTCGGCCTCTAGTCCTCCTCCCTAAATCTTAAAGCTTAAGAAAACCAACTTCATGTGGCAGGAAGTGTTGGCTATAGTTGTTTTCCTGTTCCTTCTGGTTGTGTTATTTCTGTTCTTCTTATATGCCAGCCCCCCAGGTTGTGAATTTCTCTGTCCATGCTGGGTTTAATATCTCTGCTCAACCCTTGTTAAACTGCCTCCAAAATGGGAAACTCCTCTTCCCAGTCCTGTAAAGATTGGAATCCTCTCCAATATATGTTGCAGAATTTCTCTCTAGGCTTCTCAGAGGATTACAGAGTCTGCCTGAAGAGAGGCAAACTCCGGACACTCTGTGAAGTAGAATGGCCACAGTTTGCAACTGGGTGGCCCCCAGAAGGGTCATTTAACCCCACAGGTGTTCAGGCTGTGTGACAGGTCATTACTGGAAGTCCCGGTCACTCTGATCACTTTCCCTACATTGATCAATGGCTGGATTTGGTCCAGAGCCCTTCTCCCTGGCTCCGCTCATGCATCATTCATGATCCCACTTCCAAGATCCTTTTGAGCCATTCCATATTTTTGTCCTGATCCTCAGCCCCCTCGGCTCCTCCTGTACTACCTACTTGGGTTTTCCTCACCCAGTTCCACTGCCCTATAACCCTCCTGCTCCCCCGGATTCTTCCCTTGTTTCCTTGACTACATCTCCTGTGGAATCTGCGTGCATAGCCTCCTGATTGCGGCCGAAGCAGGAGGAAGCAGAACTCCTCCTTCCACTGAGAGAAGCGCAAATCCCTCTGGGTGATAAGCGCTCACCTCCCTTCTTAGTTTATGTCCCTTTCTTGACCTCTCACCTGTACAACTGGAAGGCTCATAATGCCCCCTTTTCTGAAAAGCCCCAGATTTTGACCTCACTAATGGAGTCCATGCTCCGGACTCACCGACCCACTTAAGATGACTGCCAGCAACTCCTTTTACCCTTTTCACCACTGAAGAGAGGGAACATATCCGAAAGGAGGCCAGGAAGTATTACCTTACATCAGCTGGTGGGCCAGCTGTTTGATAGGGCCAGGGCTCCTTTACACTTGGCCCCCGGGAGCCCATGGTGACTGCCACAGTGGGGGTCTAGCCTGTACACTTCCTCATTGATACTGGGGTGGAACACTCAGTACTGCAGATGCCCCTAGGCAGTGTCTCTAATAGGAAAGTGGCTGTACAGGATGCTACAGGAGTTATTCAGGAATATCCTGTCACCCATTCACAAGAGGTGAATTTGGGACAGAAAAGAGTAACCCATTTGTTCCTTGTGGTCCCAGAGTGTCCTTTTCTGCTCCTCGGATGAGACCTGATTCACAAGCTGCGGGCATCTATTTCCTTTTCAGCCCAAAAAGCTCACCTGCTAGTTGACACCTCTGCCAGGTGGACTGAGGCATTTGCCACCAGAAACAAAACTGCCACTCAAATAGTTAAGTTTTTACTAAATGAAATAATCCCAAGACACCGACTGCCTGTTGCCATTGGTCTGATAATAGGCCATCCTTCACTTCATGCATATCTCAGTCGGTCAACAAGGCATTAAACATCAAATGGAAACTCCATTGTGCCTATCGACCCTAGAGCTCTAGACAGGTAGAATGCATGCACCGCACCCTAAAAAATACTCTTACAAAATTAATTCTAGAAACTGGTGAGAATTGGATGAGGCTCATTCCTTTAGCCCTTCTTAGAGTAAGATGCATCCCTTACCAAGCTAGTTTTTCACCTTTTGAAATTATGTATGGAAGGGCTCTGCCTATCTCACCTAGATTGAGAGACACTCATTTAGGAGAAATCTCTCAAGCTAATTTATTACAGTACTTGCAGTCTCTCCAACAGGTACAAGATATCATCCAGTTGTTGTCCAGGGAGCACAACCCAATCCAGTTCCTGACCAGAGAGGACCCTCCCACTCTTTCCAGTCAGGTGGCCTCGTGTACGTTAAAAAGTTCCAGAAAGAAGGACTCATCCCAGCCTGAAAAGGACCTCATACTGTTATCCTCACCATACTGACAGCTCTAAAGATGGATGGCATTCCTGCTTGGATTCATCACTCTTGCATCAAAAAGGCCAGCAAGGCCCAGCAAGAAACATAGATCCCCAAGCCTGGGCCAGGCCCCTTAAAACTGTCTAAGTTGCGTAAAGCCATCAAATTCATTCCTTTTATTTACCATTTTTGTTTGTTTCCATCTATCATGCCCTCTGCTCCATCCTACTCTTTTCTCCTTACTTCTTTCATAACAGGACGTGTGTTTGCAAACACTACTTGGAAGGCAGGAACCTCCAAAACTGTCTCTTTTGCAGTCAATTTATGTGCTTTATTCCCAGAGCTTGCCCATACCCATGAAGAGCAATGCAATCTGCTGGTCGTGGGAGCAGGAAGCATTGACCTGGCTGCTGGATTCCGACACATGGGAAGCCAGATTGGATGTGGGAGCTCTAAAGGTGCAGAAAAGGGACTCCAGAGTGCCGGTTTTTACCTCTGTTCTGGAAGTCACCCTGACTCTAGTTGTCGAAATTCCTATCAGTTTATCTGCCGTCATTGGTCGTGTGTGAAAAATGCCTGGGACCCATGGAGCCCTCCTAAGCCAATCAGACCTCTAACTGATTTAGGCAATCCTATGTTCCAAAAACACCCAGACAGAGTCAATTTAACTGTCCCGCCACTCCTGGTTCCTAAATCTCAACTACAAGGACAACATCTCCAACCCAGTCTTATCTCCATTCTGGACGGGATGCATCACCTCCTTAATCTCACCCAGCCTAAACTAGCCCGAGATTGTCAGTTGTGCCTAAAAGCAAAACCCCCATATTATGTTGGTTTAAGAGTAGAGGCCACGTTCAAGATTAACTCTCTTTCTTGTTATACATGACCCCATAACCTTACACTAGGAGACGTGTCAGGGAACACCTCCTGTCTAATTAGTAACAGGTATAACTTACCTGCTTCTCCCTTTCAGGCTACCTGTAATAATCTGTACTTATTTCCTTAAATGTCTCAGTTTCCTACCAAGCACCTTACAATACCTGTTTGGCTTGTACTTCAGGCCTCACTCGCTGCATCAGTGGGACTGAACCTGGACCTCTCCTCTGGGTGTTAGTTCATGTACTCCCCCAGGTCTATGTGTACAGTTGGCCAGAAGGACAACTTCTTATTTCTCCCCCTGAATTGCATTCCAGGTTTTGCCGAGCTGCCCTGCTCCTAGTACCCCTTCTGGCCAACCTTAGCATAGCTGGGTCAGCAGCCATTGGCACGACTGCCCTGGTTCAGGGAGAAATTGGACTAATGTCCCTGTCTCAGCAAGTAGATATTGATTTAAGCAATCTCCAGTCAGCCATAAATATGCTACATACCCAGGTAGAGTCTTAGCTGAAGTAGTCCTTTAAAACCGCCGAGGCTTAGATCAACTATTTCTCTCCCAAGGAGGGTTATGTGCAGCACTGGGAGAGAGTTGCTGTTTCTATGCCAATCAGCCTGGAGTCATAAGAGATACTCTCCAAAGAGTACAAGAAAATCTAGATAAACGCCAACAAGAACAAGAAAGTAACACCCCTGGTATCAAAGCATGTTCAACTGAAATCCATGGCTAAATACTCTAATTACTGGATTGGCAGGACCCCTTCTCTTCCTCTTGCTAAGTTTAATATTTGGGCCTGGTATATTAAATTGGCCCCTTAACTTTGTAAAGCAATGCATAACTTCTGTCAAACTTATGTGTCTCAGAAGCCCGTACTGTGAGTGAAGAATCAAAGATTTGATTCCCCAAACCACGAGTGGGGAACGTGATACTCTACCTTGTTTTAACCTGATTGTCTCTCTCAGCTGAGAGAGCCAGACAGACTCCATTTTGGTTCCTTCACTTACAGCCCCTTTACTTCCTTCCCTTAAGTAACTAGTGTAAACTGGCTCAAAGTACGTCCATGAATGCACTTACTGGTAAGATATTGAGGCAAGTTGCACCAGCAGCTC
>NW_022161341.1:0-17992 GCF_008728515.1 Papio anubis
ACACAAGAGTACATGTAAAATCCTTCAAAATATGAATAGGGTCTGAACCTGAGTTAATGGTATAGAAACAATGTCAATTTCCTGACTTTGGCAACGTACTAGGTTAAGTTAGATGTAATCATTGGGAAAAGCTGGCTGAAAATAACACGGTCATTCCTTTTAGTATTTTTTAACTTCTGAGTTGAGTCGAATTATTTAAAAATAATAGGTATTAAACAAAAAATCTAAAAGTTCTAAAATCAAAACCCTTATGAATTTGAACATATTATTTGATTTATTTTATAGACCTCAATTTCTTTCACCTGTAAAAATGGAATAAAAGTACAATTCCTATTTCATTATTGTCATGCTTAAATCATAGCATTTATGTAAGTGCACAGTACTGTGTCTGGCAGAACAACAATGCTTAGACACTGAGTTCCCCACTTATTTTGTGACTATTGGTTTATAGGTGGTTTTAAAGTTCCTAAGTGGAAGTTTGTTTAAAAAGAGGCAGTCAAAATAAATGGCAATGTCTCAGAGCATCATCTGAACAAGAAAGGAAGGTGTTATTAGCAATTTTTAAAAGTTGCTGTACAATTTGTCATATTTCATTGTGCTCCTTAATGACAAATAGGTCCAATATTATATTGGGAGATGCCATTTTCTGTACCTTATCCCCAGATTTCGGAATGATATTTATTACAGCTTTCTGCATTTCAAGAAATAGTAGCACTACTTTTAACTAGACTGAAGTCTTTTGTTTTTCTTTTGTATCACTTCCTGGACATTTGTAAATTCACAGGATGTCTTCCTCAAATCACAAAATGCCTATCTTCTAATTCAGTTGGGAGGTCACACTGGACCCTCTTGTCAGATATTGCTTTAATTCTGGAGTCATATGGATAGTGCCTGAGTTAGTGGTATAGCTGAATATCATGCAAATATGGAAGAAGTCTATTGAATCAATGTCATTTTATACATGGAAATAAGCAAATAGTTGTAAATAATATGGAACAATAAAAATCTTTCTAGTAAACCAATGTTCATGCTTTTCAATTGTCTTGCTAAAGAAACATTGCTTCTTTAGCAAGATGTAATATACCATGATGGAAAATATTGTGTGCTGGAAATAAAGAAAATAACAAACTTTGGGTCTTGGCTTAGGTTATCAGTTACCCAGCCTTAAACAAAAGATATATCCCCAGTGAAATTTAGCTTTTAAAATCAGTAAAGAAAGAAAATAAGCCTTGTTAACCATGAAATATAATGCGAAAATTAGATAACATTTAACTGGACTTATAAAAGACTTCTTTTTTCAAGAAACAATAAGAAAATGACCTGAAATAGTATAAGTGTTTATTCATAAGTAAAATGATTGCTAATTCACTTTATAAGAGTCTACTTGTATTAATGGTTATCCTTGCATATTAGGTCTTACAATCCTATTAATAATTGCTCACCTACAAATGACATTTATCAAGGGATCAAAGTCTTCATGTACCACATAAAATGCTTATTATAACAAAGTAAACCAGCTGTGTGTCTTTGATCACTGCATCAATAGCTCGCTATTTTACCTTCTGTTTCTGTTCCATTCTGCTAGTCAAGGGTCTTTATAAAAATACGAAGGAAAATGAACACCTAGTAACACATTTGATGTGCCACTCTGATGAACTTCAGAATGCTTAATATAATCTTGTTTAATTTCATGTTTCAAAAAGCTTCTCAATTGCAGGATCAGTTACTTTCTATCTCCACATCAGTCAGTCCAGATGGTTCTCATGATTTGCTAAGGAGAGCTGCAAATTGAACTTTTTGACCCCATGATGCATATTGTGTTAATCCTTGATGTGGAAGGGTCCTTCTGCAGAATAAGTGGAACTGAAAAAGGTGTTTACATTCGCAAACAGAATATTAGTTAAGGAATAAAAGGGAATCTTTAAAGTATTAAACCCAGATGAACACTGAAAAATACAGTCGTCAGAAAAATCAAGTCATTTCACTTCTGCATTCATTGCTGAAATAAGAACATCATTTCACTTCTAATTTGAATTTTAAGATTAAAAACACTTTAGAATTGTTTCGTATTGCAGAATAATCTGTAACTTGTTCTGTAAACACTTCATTGCTAGGCGAAAACTGTGAGCTATATTTGTTTGTGTATGATACCATTCCTTTATTGTCAATTTTTCCTGAACTCACAGGTAGAATACATGTTCTTTTTATTTATTTATTTATTTTTTTTTGAGACAAAGCTCTGTCACCCAGGCTGGAGTGCAGTGGCGCCATATCGGCTCACTGCAACCTCCACTTTCCCGGGTTCACACCATTCTCCTGCCTCCCGAGTAGCTGCGGCTACAGGCGCCGCCATCACCCCCGGCTAATTTTTTTGCAGTTTTAGTAGAGACGGGGTTTCACCGTGTTCGCCAGGATGTTGTCGATCTCCTGACCCTGTGATCCGCCCGCCTCGGCCTCCCAAAGTGCTGGGATTACAGGCGTGAGCCACCGCGCCCGGCCGTAGAATATACTTTCATTTGAATAATTTAAGAAGTAATGTCACCAATATGGATAGAACAGTAATTTCACTTTTGGTACTAATTTAATTAAGAAGGTGATTTTTAGGCTGGGCGCGGTGGCTCACGCCTGTAATCCCAGCACTTGGGGAGGCCGAGACGGGCGGATCACGAGGTCAGGAGATCGAGCCCATCCTGGCTAACACAGTGAAACCCCGTCTTTACTAAAAATACAAAAAAATTAGCCGAGCGTGGTGGCCGGCGCCTGTAGTCCCAGCTACTCCGGAAGCTGAGGCAGGAGAATGTCGTGAACCCGGGAGGCGGAGCTTGCAGTGAGTGGAGATCGCGCCACTGCACTCCAGCCTGGGCCACAGAGCGAGACTCTGTCTCAAAAAAAAAAAAAAAAAAGGTGATTTTCAGCAATATCCATTTCTATTTGGTTGTGTTTTTATCTATTTCAATTATTTTCTATATTGGAAGTAATTACGAATTTTAATTTTTTTACAGCCCTCATATCTTTTACTTTAAAAAATTTAATGTTTAATGAATTTGGAGGGAGGGCCAACCTTCATTCTTACATTTATTTATACATTTAATGGGAAAGGAGTACTATTCTCCTGAATGTTCAAACAAGCAATGGAAATTCGCAAGAGAGAAATAATTTAAAATCTTCCTCACATTGTATTGAAATTTCTTCGTTTCTTTTTTTCCACTAGATCTTACTGAAGATGCATTGCCCATAGATGTTCTTCATTAATTTAAGCAATATTTTCAGGGAAGTTATTCTGGGAATATGCCTGTAGGACTGAACTGGTCTTTGAATTATGGATATTATTTGGAGAGCTGGAGAGGAGAGTGAAGGGCACTATACAGGTGGGCAAACATCTTGAAATTTTGAAACTCTGTGTAATTATTTTACATGTAACTACCTGGGCATGACCAACAGGTGTAAGAATAGCATCTGTTGGTTGCTAAATTTTTAGGTAATGTCCAACATGTACCACACAATAGATGCCACTGACGATCTTTTGTGAAGTTCCCCTAAGAGTCATAACTGGTGAACATAGTTCATCCATGGGGAATACGGACTATAACTCACTGATGGATTTAGGAAGGAATGTACCTAGCATTTTTGGGAAAAATGTGAATAAATCCACCTGATCAATGTGGTGGGTTCTTCTAGAAAATGAAAAATGGAGTTACTTAGGCTAAGCCAATGTGGAAATTTAAGAAAATAGATCTGGGGTGACAGAATATTAGATATAACAAAGACAGTTCCTTTGACTTTTCCAAGTTTTTCCTGTCAGTTGTGCTGGTGTACATGAAATTGTATGTGACAAAACACTTTCATTATGGCAAACGCATCTTCAGAAACATTATAACTAAGATAACTTTTCAATAGAGTGCAAAATGTCCATCTCTAGAAAGTTTACTCGAGAACTCCAGCAATGCGATGCCACACACATGTGCAACATTATGACCTTTAGCTGATTTCATCCTTCCCTTAACTGATTGGGGCTCTATGGTCAAAAGGAAGTTGAATGGAGAGGGAATTTGAAAACTCAGGCTGTGTGTTTTTGAGGCAGTGCTTAGCTCTGTCTGAGCTGGAGTGCAGTGGCCCGATCTCAGCTCACTGCAGGGTCGCCTCCGGGTTACCATTCTCCTACCTCCAGCCTCCAGTAGCTGGGATTACAACCCACCATACGCCACATTAAGCCCGGCTAGTTTTGTATTTTTAGTAGAGATGGGGTTTCACCGTGTTAGCCAGGATGGATACCGATCTCTGTTAACTTGTGATCCCACCAGTCTCGGCCTCCTTAAGTGCTGGGATTACAGGCTTGAACCACCACGGCGCCCGGCCAGGCTGTGTTAAGGGTTTTATGATGTCTTCACTTTGAGTAAATATGCAGGCTATTGTATCTTCCTTCCTTCCTTCCTTCCTTCCTTCTTCCTTCCTTCCTTCCTTCCTTTCTCCCCTCCCTCCCTCCCTTCCCTCCTTTCTTCCTCCCCTCCCTCCTCCCTCCTCCTTCCCTTCCTTTCCTTCCTTCTCTCCTTCTTTCCTTCTATCCAGAATTATTTTGAGAATGCTGTGATGTGTCGTGACAGCACATCCCTCTGGAGCTGGTTATTGATTAAATCATAACCCTCCTCCCATTAACTGTGACCCTGGAACAAGCCACTAGACTGTAAATAGAATAACAGCCTGGCATCAATATGATCCTGCTATAGATTGAATTGTATGAGCATGTGAAGTATTTTATGGCAAGAATTGATGAAAGGTAGCGCGGCTTATCTAACATGGCATTTTTAGCTTTTTATTTGAAAAGATCAACGATCCATAGGAAGCTTCAATACAAAGGTCTCATGTACCATTCTACACAGTTTCTTCCAAGAGTTAAGACTTGTATAATGTAGTACAATATCAGATTCAGGCATTTACATTGGTACAATGTGAATACATAGGTCTATGTCACCTATCATGTGTTGATTAGACCATTATTACAATTGAGCATACTTTCCATCACTAAAAGTGCCTCTCATTTATAGTCATATTCATCTCACATCTCTACAATCACTAACTTCTGATATCACTAATCTGTTTTCTATGTATACATTTTATTAAAGTTATATACATGAAGTAATACTATGTGTCCTTTTGATGCCTTTTCACTAAGACAATGCCTTTCCACCCATGCAAGTGATTACGTGTCAAAAGTATATTCTTTATTTCTGGGTAGTATTTCATCATATGGATATACCACAGTTTACTCAACCATTCACCTGTCCAACATTTTGAATGGCAAGAATATGGGAATAAAGTTAAGCAGATATGACTTAAGTGTTATCCTGATCATTTCTGATTTTCAACGTTGTTCTGACCCTGTTAAATCAGTACTTACCATGTTCAATACTCAAGTAGATGCCATAATACTGATTTTGATATATATATTTACATATGTGTGTACATGTGATGTATAATAAAATGTGGGAGAAAGGAAGACCTATGCTCTCAAGGAAACCAAAAACATGTCATTTTCCCACAGTTTTGTATATGTCATAGCCCCTAGGTAATTTGAATTCTAAATGTGTAATTAATTAAAAAATATCAAATATGTTGGGAATTAAATACCACATAAAACAAGTTTCCTTTAAACTTTGACTTTGTAGCTGAGGAAAAGCATTTGTGAGTCTGTGAAGATGTTCATATTTTAGCCCTTCCCAACGGATAAAATTAATAATGATGATACAATAATGTATCCATGTATATTTTATTTCACAACTTTTTACTTTAAATGCCTGCTGTGTATCAGGGGCATGGGAAGGTGATGTATATCCTATGATATATTTGTTATTAATTGATACTAAATTATTATTAAATAATTTTATCTTAAAACATATTTTTCCTAATTCAGCAGAAATACATTTAAAATTGCTTATATTTTGAAAGTGTATATACAGTGTAATTCAGACGATAAAGGAAACAACTATAAGCTTTATTAATAACCTGCATTCTCATGACATCATTATGGCCAACATATCCCTGTACCTTTATGACTTTCTTCAAGATAAACGATATTCATGGAAATAAAATCAATTTGTTGCAGAGAATGGTTCATATTCTCAGAGTAGGCATTTAGAAATGTTATACTATAGGCTGCGAAGTTGCCTGCTCGTAATCCCAGCACTTTGGGGAGGCTGCAGCTGGCAGATCACCTGAGGAGTTCAAGACCAGCCTGGCCAACATGATGAAACTTCTGTCTCACTGAAAAATACAAAATTAGCCAGGCATGGTAGTGCACCCGTAGTCCCAGCCATATAAATATGTATATTCTATATCTTCAACAATCCGGCATCGAGCTAGTAAAGCCGTTTAATGTGGTCATGTGGAGAAATACGGGCACCGAAGTGAAAAATATTTTTTAAGACTGTGCCAGCATTCATTTCTGTCAAGTTGCACATGCATGTGTCCAATGGAATATTTACAAGCTGCATTTTCACAATTCCAGAGAATGACTATCTACTCTTCCACTGAGACCCCTGGCACCCTTTGTCATTCAGTCCTGCTGGTTCGTTGGCTATTGCATTCCCTGCAGAGTGATACTTTGCAGCATCTTTGCCTGTTGTAGCTGAAGTGGAGTCATCCATCATTGTGATTACAGGAACTAAGGCCCTTATACTTGGAGTAAATTATGAAGCTATGAGGAAGGTGATCATTTTTGCAGGAACAGTTATTTTATGTTCCTGTTTTCTATACTATCCTTTTCTTGTTCATGATAATGAAAGAGTAAAAGCCACAGACCACAGTTTTTGTCCTTTTGATTCATGCTGAAGGAAGAAAATACAATCAACAAAAATGTACTTAACAAGCCTAAGATTGGCTGGTCTCTTCCTGCTTGCTTCTTAAATTGTGATGTACTTCTGTTGACCTGCTGTTAAGGCTGTGTAGCTTGTGATTTCAGATTTTAAGTGTGTTATAAATAGATAAACTTCACCACGTGGAGCTTACAACTGATTTGACATGTTGGGCATGACAGAGAAGTTGTCAATTACCTTTAGTGAATTTCAGTCATGTAGAGCCAACCAAATACAATCATTCTTTTCAGTACCTTTCCCTCCTCCTGCAGTGAAAGCATCAATTAATACCTGAAAATACAATCTAAATTCATAAGTTACTCCAAAATTTATAATATTTGCTGTATGTAATTTACATGTCTTTATTTTATCCTAGTGATTTTAGAATATTCATAATACAAAATATGTTTAGGTAACTTATAGAAAAGTGACTTCCTAACATAATTTCAAAATTAAAATGAAGATTAACTAATACAATTTAAATAATGCTAATACATAACCAAGAACTTAGTTGACTCTTTCTTCCACATTCTACAGTTATACAGTTTGACTAGTAACGCTTGTCAAGTACTGGTCTGCTTTGTCATTATTATACATTCATTATTGTTCTAATAGATGAGTGTTATACTATTATGAACACTTACTACTCCTTTCATACAATTTTTATATCTAAGATGAATATTTGCTTTATTAGAGAAGGCTAAATAGCTTCATTTTAAAGACTGATTTTCTTAACATAACACACACAATGACTTTCCATATGGGTTACTTGACATATTCTAATAGCAGAATTATGTCATATAAATCAACAACCAGATAATGGAATCTGGGTTTTAAATTTGGAAGGTACATTGATTTTACAGACAATAAGATTTTAAGGCAACAGTCTAATTAAATTGAAAGAGATTAACCTTAGAGATAGAAAGATAAATATTTAATGTAAACAAGCATTATTGAAACAACATTTACCTTTATTGACCACACATACTTTTTTGTTCATAGCTAATGAATGTTTATGCAAAGTACAACATACATAGTGGTAGTAAAGTATAATGAAAATAAATGTTGGAAAAGAAATGAAACTTTCTTTGTATTGGGAACAGTGTTTTTTATATGAAGCATAGCAAAGCAAGATAATCCTACTAAGTTTAAATGCGAATTTTATTGAGACGAATCAAAGGCAATGAAAGGCAGACATAGTAATTTTATTCTATTTTAAACTACTTTATTGGCTACAGCTGCTGTTTTTGAATGAAGCCAGTCTATACTTCATTGTCAGCAGCCTGTATCCAGTCAATCTTTCACTAAGGAACAGAAAGTTCACTACCCTGAGGAATCCTTCCATTACTTTGCTTTAACCACTTAACAAAATAATGAAAGGGCCACTCTGTGTTAAAAAAAAATTGCATTTCTATTTTATTAGTTAAAAGTTTAAAATTCTGGTGCTTAGAAACGTAGGACCTACAGGAGCGCTAACTAAACAAAGATGGTTCTTGAAACACTCTTACATGTTGCATTCGTCATTTTCAGTTGTGCAAAGACTGTACGTCCAAGTGTAGCCTAGATGGAATACTTCTAAACATTTCTAGAATTAGCCTAATTCAGATGTTAGATAGACCAAGATTCTAGGATTTCACATGTCCTTGCAATGAAATATTGAGACTCTTATTTCAAAGATAGATTTATAGGCGTATATGTAACCCAGGTTCCTCAAATTTCACAGGAATATCCAAAACCAGGTTAAATTCATATGGTTTTCTATATGAGACAGAAAACAGCATTGAATGTACCACCTTTGTATGTCTGCTTTTACTAAAAGCTAAGTTGCATAATCCATAGTGTGTGGCCTCTGATGCTTAGGAAGTGTTTTTACTGTTTTTTGTATGATAGTTTCCAGATCTACAGCATAATTTAAAAACAATTTATGTAATTGACAGAGCAAGAGATTCACATGTCATATCTCAAACAGTCATCTGGCTGACATGCACCCTAACATGACTAAACCTTTCCAGTAGTGCATTAATTTGCTGCATGAAGAAATAATAAAATTCATTGTTGAACTAGTTGGAACTAGGGAGGAATGTTAGTCTAATTCTTGGTGTACATAAATTTCAAATGTGTGGATTGCAAAATACTTCACCTTAATTAGATAGTATAATTAAGTCACTGGTTTTGAGCCTTTTCATTCACTTGGAAAACAATTTCCACATATAAACTAACATAGCTAATCAAAAAGTTAAAGAAATTTGAGAGAAAATACACATAATGTCCACATCAGAAGCAACTAAAAAGTGCTCAGCATTGTCTGACTCTACTATTTCCCGTACAGAATTTGGAAGTTTCACTTGGTAGGTTTCTATGTTCAATATCTTTATATTGAAGCACAAATGTTCTGATATAAATGACAGGAGCATGCATTGCTGTTCTTCCATCAACTCACTTGAAGTTTTCTCACAAAATAGCCCTTAACTGCTATAAAACTTGATTTTCATATTGCAAAGAGGAACTCCATTCTCTATTTGATGAACACTGGGATTATTGTTCCACAGGAAGGCAATCACTATGGTGCCTTTGACACCAGTGACTGATTTTCCCCATTTACATGTTCCTACATATTGTTAATCCTTCCCTTGTGTACTGAAAAGGCATCTGGCATTAATCAGTAGCAAAGTGAATATCTTCTGTTTGCTTCAAAGATATGTTTAAGGCTCCATTTCTCTGATGTAGAAAATGCATGATTATTCATTTCTAAAGCCAGTTGTTTAATTTACCTATGGTTGTTTTTCAAAATTGAAACATTCAAATACACAAAACCCAAGCTAGGAAAAGAAAATTAACTTTTAGATAGCTGTATAATAGCAAAGGATTTTCACTTTCTACAAGTTGAAATGATGCTTAATAAAACATAATTTTTGCAAGAATTCATGTATTTTATCAGACATATACTCTATCCAGCTTGTTTTTGTATTTTATATAATCACCAAAAATAAAATTACAAAACCCTTGTCAGAATGGGATTTTTACTGGGATCCTGGACAACAATGACATAAAAATACAATGTCAGAAGTGTAAAAATATCTCTAGGACATCTACAAATGATGAGGAAATTTCCAAATACCCTGTAACCAATGGCATGCCCAGAAAAGTTCTCCTTTTGATCTAAGTAAATCACAGAGTTTAGAATCCCAGGGTAAACTTCCCCCTGAATATTTCTTGGACTTTTCATGTAGTCTGCTACCTCTAGTACTTTTTATCTGCTTCAACCCTAGTGAAATATTGAATAAACATCTCTCAAGAATCAGAGAAATGGTCACCCAGCATTACCCTAGTTTTAATTTCTGTGCACTGATTTTTGCAACTTATGGAATTGGAACCAATGTCAAGACTTGGTCAACTGTTGTCATTTATTTATACCAAACAGGACTAGAAGGCACAGTGAGAACAGCCAACAGATACATGGAATTTAAAATTTAGCTAAGAAATCAGATCTGTAACCATGAAGAAATCAAGAGTCTTGTCATGATTTCAGACATGGATGGAGTGTCCACTAAAATTTAAGCTCTATGAGGGCAGTTCTATGCGTTCATAGAATTTAAGTTTTGTGAGAGCAGATTTTTTTTCTGCTTTATTCACTGCCATAACTAGAGTAGAACATAGTTGGCACCCCATAGACATTTGTTGAATAAATGGGTGAATTAATAATATATACAACATGAGAACAAAAAGCAGAACAGAGAGTAAAACAGAAGATGATGGCCAAGAAGAAAGATCAGGAAATAGAAGTCAAATCAGTTAGTAAAAATACAAATCAAACGAAGCACTCACTGTGAACAAGAATGAAAACCCCAAAATATGAAACCACAGATAGTCAATGATGCTTGAGCATAATGAATGTGTGTTTTTGGGAATTACTTGGTATGTAGCTATTACTCTAAGTATTGTACATATATTGCCCCTCACATTATCCTACTATCATCATGTTACAGAAAGGAATGTAAGTCACAAGAAGACTCCATCCAGTTTAAGGTCTCTATTTCAGAAAGTAGCAAAAATCGCATTTGAATCAGAGCTTCTGCTCTTGAACACTTTGCTATACTGCCTCCATTTGGACTTCCTGAATATAATAAATATTAAATGGAGTCTGGCAGGAAATAGAAATGGATGCACAACAGTAGGAAAAAGCGATTTCAATGAAACATTGAGGTCAATGGGAAAATTAATAAATCGGATTACAGTTTGGGCAGACAGCAAATCAAACGGGTGTCCAGGGCCATGTAGGAATAAGACATTAGAAGCACATGGTAAGATATGGACAGATTGAGAGCAGGTTGTTTTTTTCTTTTATGTCACCTTCATCTACTTCATCCACTTTAATTTTCTTCATAGTCCTGTAATTTTCATTTTTTGAATATTCAACAACAATTTGGCGAGTCCCTAACTGTTTGCTTGACCAGCATCATCCTGATACCAAAGCTGGCAGGGCTACAACAAAAAGAATTCGACCAATATCCATTAGACATCGATGCAAAATCTACCTCAGCAAATACTTGTAAACCGAATCCAGCAGCACGTAAAGCTTATCCACCATGATCAAGTGGGCTTTATCCCTGGGATGCAAGGCTATTTATCGCAAAATCAATAAAGCGTAATCCAGCATATAAACAGAACCAAGACAAAAACCACATGGCGTTATCTCAATGGATGCAGAAAGGTCTGTAAAGAATTCAACAGCCATTCATGCTAAAACTCTCAATAAATTCAAATATTGATGGAATGTATCTCAAAATAATGAGCTATTTATGACAAACCCCAGTAATATCATACTGAATGAAAACCTTAAAAGAGCTGGAAGCATTCCCTTTGAAAACTGGCTAGAACAGGGATGCCCTCTCTCACGCTCCTATTCCAACATAGTATTGGAATTTCTGGCTGAGGGCAATCAGGCCAAGAGAAAGAAACAAGAGGTGATTCAGTTAGGAAGAAGAAGAAGTCAAATTGTCCTATGTTTGCAGATGACATGATTGTATATTTAGAAAACCCCATCGTCTCTATTTAAATCTCCTTGGCTGATAAGCAACTTCAGCCAGTATGAGGATACAAATCAATGTGCAGAAATCATATGCACAACAGTAACAAATAAACAGAGCCAAATCATGAATGAACTTCCCATTCTAATTGCTTCAAGAGACAAATACCTAGGAATCCCAACTTACAAAGGGATGTAAAGGACCTCTTCAAGGAGAACTACAAGAACTACTGCTCAGTGGGAAACCAAAGAGGGACACAAATGGAAGAACATTCCTCTCATAGACAAGGAAGAATCAATATTGTGAAAATGGCCATACTGCTCAAGATAATCTATAGATTCAATGCCATCCCATTCAGCTACAATGACTTTCTTCACAATTTGGCAGAACTGCTTTAAGGTCATATGAAACCAAAAACACCCCGCAGTGCCAAGACAATACTAAGTCAAAGAACAAAAGCTAGGACACATCAGCTACCTGACTTCAAACTGTACTACAAAGAGCGTAGCAAAACAGCATGACACTGGTACCAAAACAGAATGAATAATGGGAACACAACAAGGCCTCAAATAATACCACATCTGCAGCCATCTGATCTTTGACAAACTACAGCTTAATAACAAGAAATGGAGAGAAAGGATTCCCTATTTAATAAATGGGTGCTGAGAAAAGTGGCTGTAAGTAGAAAGCTGAAACTGGATCCTTTCAGCCTATAACTATATGAAATTAATTCCAAGATGGATTAGAGACTTAAATATTGGGCCTAAAACCATAAAAACCCCAGAAAACCTAGAAATTGCCAGGACATAGGCGCCCAGGCAGGACACCTGCTCTAAAACACCAAAACAACAGCAACAAAGCCATAATTGACAAATGGGATCTAATTAAACTAAGGAGGTTCTGCGCAGCAAAACTACCATCCAAGTGAACAGGCAGCTACAGAATGGGAGAAAATTTTTTAAATCTACTCATCTGATATAAAGGGCTATCCAGAACCTGCAAAGACGACAAATTTACAAGAAAAACAACCCCACCATCAAAAAGTGGGCAAAGGATGAATAGACATTTCTCAAAGACATACAGCCAACTGAACACATGAAAAATACTCATGATACTGCCGGTCATCAGAGAGAAATGCAAATCAAAACCACCATGAGATACCCATCTCACACCAGTTGAATGGCAATCATTAAAAGTCAGGAAACAATAGGTGCTGGAGAGGATGTGGAGAAATAGAACACTTTTACACTGTTGGTGGGATTGTAGGCTGGATTCAACCATTGGCGTGACTAGTATGGCGATTCATAGGGTCTGAAACTAGAAATATATATTATGCATCATTACTGGGTATATACTGAGATTATAAATCATGCTATAATTTCACGCCTTTATGATATGTTTACTGCAGCACTATTCACAATAGCAAAGACTTGGAATGGGCAAATGTCCATCAGGCAGACTGGATTAAGAAAATGTACTTTATACACACCATAGAGAAAACTATGCAGCCGTAAAGGGGATAAGGTTCAGTGTCCTTTGTAGGGACGTTGTAGCTAAATCATTCTCAACAAACTACTCATAAAGATGAAAATAAACACCCATGTTCCTGCTCATAGGTGGGAACTAATAATGAGATCCCTTGGACTCTGGAAGGGGAACAGCTATCACACGGAAAGGGGCCCCTGTGGGAGGGGAGAAGGATGGCATTGGGAGTTATACCTGATGTAAATGACGAGTTGATGGGTGCTGACGAGTTGATGGGTGCAGCACACCAACATGGCACCAGTATACATATGTAACAAACCTGCACGTTGTGCACATGTACCCTAGAACTTAAAGTATAATTAAAAAAATTAAATGTAAAATTATAAAAAAAACCAATTTGTGGATTATCAAATATTAGTATTTACATTTTAGTTTCTGATCTGTTGGTTGATTAAATATATATAACAAAACACTACTAAAATGAGAGTAATTGTTTTTCTATGCACTTGTATTTTCTACTTTCTAGGAGCATGTGTGTAATTTTAAAAAGTAAAAAAAAAAATGTTTAAGACATATTCTTTACTTAATTGGCATGCCATTGTGAATTTGGATTTTTGAACCATTGGATGCAATTGGACGGCCACAGATATGTAATCTAAAGAGTTGACTTTAAGCTGTATTAGGGCAACTACCACTCATTAAGTTCTCATTTGTTATCTGCTTGTATATTAATTAGCGCAGGTTTTCTCACCCTGGGCACTGTTGATATTCTGGGTAAGATAATTCTTTGCTGTGGGGAAATGCATTTTAGGATGTTTAGCAGCATCCTGGTTTCTATCTACTAGATGCCAGGAGCAAGCCATTATAAGAGTGAGGTGCTTAGGGCACAGAATTTCATGTGCTCTTGGATTGTACCTCACCTCACTGTGGTCCCATGTGACAGATAATGTCAAATGTTCCTTTAAGCGATAGAAAAATTCTACTCACTGAACCACTAAGTTAGAGGAATATGAATAATTTTATCAACTACATTACAAAATGTATAAATGAAGTCTATAATACAGAAGCTTATTTCTCATTCAAATAGTCCAAATATGTATCACTTGCCATGAGAGACTTTTTCCATGTGAACATTCAGAGATGCAGGTTATTTGTGCTTTGTGCCTCCAATATATTCTGAGCCCCTTATTTTCTGCTGGTGGACAGGGAAAGAGACAAATGAAAGAGATACTGTTCTGCTGGTCATTGGAAGGGCAAACACATGACTTGAAAGCTGTATCTCAGATGTATCAGACTTTGGCTCACCATTACCTTGGCTACAGCTCGGTCACATGACTATTCCAAGGAGATCTGCAAAATGTAGTCTAGCTGTGTGCCCAGTATAAAGAAGAAACACATATTTAATGAACAGTTTGTGCATACACCCTAGAAAACGTAGAAGCAACGTTTGTGTGAAAAAAGAAAGAAAGAAGGGGACTGGGAAGAAATATGCCTCCTACAACTGGAAATAATTCAAAAGCATGTTGATAGAGAAATGAATAAATAAATTGGAATGCATTCACACAGTTGAATATATGAAACCATTAAAAAAAAAATGGCCTATATCTAACCATGACATCAGGGATTAACCTTTGGAAGCATCAAGACAAACTAGCAAGTCCTGGAAGATCACACTATTATATCTAACTATAAAATTTAAAAACAATCCCAAACTTATGCAGTATACTCTTTAGGCACATGATAAAACTAGAGCAAGAAGCTGGTAAACACAGAATGCAGAATTGTAGTTATCTTTTTAAAAAGACACAAGCGGGGTGGGACAAGAGAATGGCACAACGGTAGATGCAAGTTATTGGAAATGGTCTTGTGTGAAGGCTGAGTGATGGGCTTAATGTTATGCTTCATATTATTTTCTTGGTAACTTAAGTATAATATTGTCTATGCATACATAATGCATTACAATAGAAAATATTAATACAAAAACATCAAAACAGAACAAACACATTAGTATTTAGTTAGTATGGAACATCATATATTGTCTGAGCATTTGCCAATGGCAAATTTAACTAAATTGTGAAAGCATTGGAACTTGTACTTCTAGTTATTGTTAAAACCTTCTTAAGACAGGACAAATCAGTTAATTTCCAGTATGAATTTCTGGTACTATATTTCAATTTAGCTTTAATCACTGTTACTTTGTGATTTATTTTGATTTTGGCACATTGGTTTTAGTATTAAGATTTGTTATTACACTATTTTGAGTAACATGGAGGAAACTGTTTTTCACTCTATTATGTGTGCTTGAAAACGTGATTTTATTATTTCAGAGAAGAGGCTTTTACCTCCAATATTTTAAAATTTGAATGCTGTCTAGGAGCAAGAGACAAATACAGACATCTGCTTGATGTTAAACTCTACTAGTATACTCTACTTAATTTGATGAGGAACGTAAAAAGAAAAAATCTTTATTGAATATGCTATTAAAAATAGCCTATCTATTCCGTCTCTACTAAAAATACAAAAAAATTAGCCAGGCGTGGTGGTGGGCACCTGTGGTCCCAGCTACCTGGGAGGCTGAGGCAGGAGAATGGCGTGAACCCGGGAGGTGGAGCTTGCAGTGAGCCGAGATCATGCCACTGCACTCCAGCCTGGGTGACAAAGTGAGACTCCGTCTCAAAAAAAAAAAAAACACAATTAAAAATTTTAAGAAGACTATTCACTGAAGAGTTAATTCATGTTGGGTTGAAAAATCAAGAAATAATCCTTTGGAGCACAAATATAGAGAAATAGCATCAATTTACCAAGATCAATGTTGTTTGTCTGTGGGCCAACTAGTTGACAAACCCTTATTATATTCAAATACCCTCAATTTAGTTACCAAATTAGAATGTGGGCTTGGATGCTGTCTGAGCTGAGAACTTTCTTTCGCCTCATCAGATCCCTGTTTGATGTATTTTTTCATTTTCAGTTTGGAATCTATTGTGGATCATAGGTACTGATCACATTCTGCGGCCTCGTGGACAGAAAAAACGGTGCAAGAAATTCACTTAATCTTTTTCCTTTTCTCTTCTAATATCATAGGCCTGCTTCTAGGGTTTCATTTAAAGTAAAGCATCATAGAAATATCTCATAATGCAATTGGCAACAGATGATTTCTAAGACTGTGTTAATGACTTAATAGATGAGAGTATTTTAAAAGACATTTCACATGAAGTCAAAAATACCCACTACATACCCATAAAAATGTAAAAAACAGACCTTCTATTCCCTGTAACATTTAGTTATCATTTCGGTTTGAGTGTTCGAAGATATGCATATTGTTCAAGCATCCTTTTTTGGTAAAGGAACATATAAAATCTCAAGCAGATAAATTTGCATAGGGATGGTCATGACATTTTGACAAGTTTAGGGATGACACAGAAACTGTGATGCCTGACAGACGTTAGTGTTTGGTTCATTATTGTCATAGAAATTTTGTTTAAAAATATATTTGACAAGCTTTGTTATGTTTGATGCAATTGAAAAATATTGTTTGTGCAATTCCTTTGATGATTAACTGACTAGAGTTTTGATAATGCCATTGAAGAGAAAAACAAGGAAGCATCATTCCTAGAAACAGGTACCCAGCAGCACAGAAAATGATCCACATTTTTCAAATTTACCTTGAATACAGCTGTTGGATGAACATAAAATTTGAATAGTTGGAAGAAAAATGAGATATGGAGCCTAGTATTTATAATGAATTATCAAATGTGAGTAATTGCACTCAGTTGAACCTAAACACTTAGATTTTTGAAACTGACTCATCATTTTAATAACTTCCTTTTAAAAGCTGTTTTGTGCCTAATAAATTCATATATCATCAAAGTGCTTTGAAACATAATCTCTGCTATTCGTTGCATTAGATAAGGAAGAAGTGAACTTTAAAGTAAAATTTTCCCTGAAAAAAAAATCTATTTTTACATGATATAATGATTACCACACTATTTATTCTGACTGTCTGGATTCATGATCTGGCTCTACCTGGTAGCAGCTGTATAACCACAAAGCAGTTTTTGGAGAAAAATTCAGTTCGCAGAAGGAAAATTTGCCACAGAGAAAGAGCGTGAGATTATATGCAGGATAGAGGTTAGATAGAAAAGGAAAAATCTTGATTTCACTCTTGCTAATATGTTAGTTGTTCAGGGCTATGACCCAGAACCCAGGACCTGTGAACTTAAACTCAATTGGCATAATTCTTCCTATTTGGGATAACCATGGTATCTGATTTTATCACATCTGCAGGGGAGCAATATTACCAATACATACTATTGCTTCTCTCAAAGAATAAATGGCATTCATAAAACTATTGCCTTTTCCTAGAGTTACAATAAGGGGAGTACAAGAAGGCACTTGTTTGATGTGACTCTGTCTTTTGTTTTATGTCTTCTAAGCTTCTTAATTTTGATTGATTTCCCCTCTATACCTAGTGTTTATTGGAACAACTACTTGCCATTAAGTAGGAAGAAAGACTTATATACTGGGATTTACAAACCCTTTTTTTTTTTTTTTTTTTTTTTTTTTTACCAGAAACACTAAGAGACAAGTAACAGCTGGCCATTAAAGAATAAAGTAATACATAAAAATTTCACC
>NW_022161342.1:0-17968 GCF_008728515.1 Papio anubis
CCAGCTTTTCTGCCCTGCTTTTTCCCCATCTTTGTGGTTTTATCTACCTCTGGTCTCTGATGATGGTGACGTACTGATGGAGTTTTGGTGTAGGTGTCCTTCCTGTTTGATATTTTTCCTTCTAACAGTCAGGACCCTCAGCTGTAGGTCTGTTGGAGATTGCCTGAGGTCCACTCCAGGCCCTGTTTGCCTGGGTATCAGCAACAGAGGCTGCAGAAGATAGAATATTGCTGAACAGCGAGTGTACCTGTCTTATTCTTACTTTGGAAGCTTCCTCTCAGGGATGTATTCCACCCTGTGAGGTGTGGAGTGTCAGACTGCCCCCAGTGGGGGATGTCTCCCAGTTAGGCTACTCAGGGGTCAGGGACCAACTTGAACAGGCAGTCTGTCCCTTCTCAGATCTCAACCTCCGTGTTGAGAGATCCACTGCTCTCTTCAAAGCTGTCAGACAGAGTCGTTTTCGTGTGCAGAGGTTTCTGCTGCTTTTTGTTGTTGTTGTTGTTGTTTATCTGTGCCCTGTCCCCAGAGGTGGAGTCTACAGAGACAGGCAGTTTTCCTTGAGCTGCTGTGAGCTCCACCCAGTTCAAGCTTCCCAGCGGCTTTGTTTACCTACTTAAGCCTCAGTAATGGAGGGCGCCCCTCCCCCAGCCTCACTGCTGTCTTGCGGTTAGATCGCAGACTGCTGTGCTAGCAATGATGGAGGCTCCGTGGGCGTGGGACCCTCCCAGCCAGGTGTTGGGTATAATCTCCTGGTGTGCCCGTTTGTTTAAAGCGCAGTATTGGGGTGGGAGTTACCCATTTTTCCAGTTGTTGTGTGTCTCAGTTCCCCTGGCTAGGAAAAGGGATTCCCTTCCCCCTTGCACTTCCCAGGTGAGGCAATGTCTTGCCCTGCTCCAGCTCTCGCTGGTCGGGCTTCAGCAGCTGACCAGCACCGATTGTCCGGCACTCCCTAGTGAGATGACCCCAGTACCTCAGTTGAAAATGCAAAAATCAGCAGTCTTCTGTGTTGCTCGCCCACACATAGCTTTATTTTAGTTTTTATCACAGATTATTCAGTTATTTACTATTGCTGTCAGTGGGTTCAGAAATCTCTTTTCGTACATTCTATTAAAAAAAAGTTTCCACCTGGTGAATCAAAACGCATGTTCCATTCTGTGAGATACATGAATATATCACAAAGCATTTTCACAGATAGCTTGTTTCTAGTATTTATTGCAAGATATTTCATTTTTCACTATAGGCATCGATGAGCTCAGAAATGTTTGTTCATAGATTTTAGAAAAAGAGTGCTTCCAACCTGGTAAATCAAATCACAGGTTACATTCTGTAAGATGAATACAAACAACACAAAGAATTTTCATGGATACATTTTTTCTAGTTTTTATCACAGGATAATCTGTTTTTCACTACACGGATCAACAGGTTCAGAATTGTTGCTTCATAGATTCTATGAAAAGAGTGCCTCCAACCTGGTGAATCAAAACACAGGTTCCATTCTGTGAGATAAATCCGAATATCACAAAGCATTTTCATAGAGAGCTTGTTTCTAGGTTTTATTGTGGGATATTTGGTTTTTCACTATTGACCTCAATGGGCTAAAAAATGTCCATTTGTAGATCCTACACAAAGAAGGTTTTCAGTCTGATGAATCAAATGGCAGGTTCCATTCCGTGAGATAAAACTATGTCTCACATAGATTTTTCTCAGATAGTTTGTTTATAATATTTTTCACAGAATATTCAAATTTTCACTATAGACTTATATGGGCTAAAAAGTGTCCCTTCGTAGATTCTACAAAAAGTTTGTCTCTAACTTGATGAATCAAAACACAGGTTACATTCTGTGAGATAAAACTGCACATCACAAAGATTTTCACGGATAGTTTCTTTCTAGTTTTTATCTTGGGATATTCTGTTTTTGACTATGGGAGCCAATGGAATCAGGAATGTCTGTTCACAGATTCTACAAAAAGAGTGTTTCCAAACAGCTGAATCAAAACTCAGGTCCCATTCTATAAATTGTACATTCTGTACAGATAAAGCCGGACATCAGAAAACATTTTCACAGATAGCTTGTTTGAGTTTTTGTTGAGGTATATTCAGTTTTCACCTGTAGGCCACCATAGGCTCACAAATGTTTCTTCCTACAATCCTTAAAAAGAGTGTTTCCAACCTGGCGAAACAAAACGCAAGTTTTATTCTGTGAGATGAATCCATACATCACAAAGAATTTTCACAGATAGCTTTTTTCCATAGTTTATCGTAGAATATTCCTTTATTTTACTATAGGCCTCAATGAGCTCAGAAATATTTCTTCTGTCATGCTAAAAAAAATTGTTTCTAAGCTGGTGAATAAAGTGCAGTTTTCATTATGAGAGATAAAGTAACACATCACATAGCATTTTTACAGATAGCTTGTTTTTAGATTTTATCATGGATATTCTTTTTATTATGAGAGGCCTTAATTAGCTCAGAAATGTCCCTTGGTGTACTCTACAAAAAGAGTGTTTTCAACCTGATAAATCAAAGCACAGGTTCTAGTCAGTTAGATAAATTCATACATCACAATGGGTTTTCACAGATAGGTTGTTTTAGTAACTTTCAAGGGATAATCTGTGTTTCACTATAGGCCTCAATGGACTCAGAAATGTTCTTTCATTGGATCTACAAAAAGAGTGTTTCCAACCTGATGAATCAAACATAGGTTCCGTTCTCTGAGATGAATCCACACATCACAAAGGATTTTCACACATAGCTTTATAGTTTTTATTGGAGGCTATTTTGTTTTTCACTATTGCTTTCAATGGGCCCAGAAATCACTCTTCGTAGATTCTACTAAAAAATGTTTTCAACCTGGTGAATCAAAATACAGGTTCTATTCTGTGAGATGAACCTACACATTACAAAACATTTTCACAGTTTCTAGTATTTATCATGGGATATTCGGTTTTTCACTATTGGGCTCAGTGGGCTCAGAGATATCCATTCGTAGATTCTACAAAAAACAAGGTTTCTAACCTAGTGATTCAAAACACAGCTTAATTTCTGTGAGATACATCAACACATGACAAAGCATTTTTGCAGATAGCTTGTTTCTCATTTTTATTGCAAGGTATTTGGTTTTCCAATATAGGCATTAATGAGCTCAGAAATGACTGTTCATTGATTTTAGAAAAAGAGTGCTTCCACCTGGTGAATCAAAACACAGGTTACATTGTGTGATATGAATCAAAACAACACAAAGCATTTTCACAGATAGCTTTTTTTTAGTTTTTAGTGTGGGGTTTTCTGTTTTTCACTACAAGGGTCAATGGGCTCAGAACTGATTCTTTGTAGATTATACAAAGAGAGTTCCTCCAAGCTGGTGAATCAAAATACAGGTTCTATTCTGTGAGATGAACCCGTATGTACCAAAGCATTTTCACAGATAACTTGTTTCTAGTTTTTATCATGGGACATTTGGCTTTCAACAGTAGATCACCATGGGCTAACAAATGTTTCTTCGTAGAATCCATAAAATGAGTGCTTCCAACCTGGTGAATCAAAACACAGGTTTTATTACGTGAGATGAATCCATATATCACAAAGCATTTTCACAGTTAGCTTGTTTCTATCGTTTGTCATGGAATATTCAGTTTTTCACGATAGGCCTCAACGAGCTCAGAAATGTTACTTCGTTGATCCTACAAAAAGTGTTTCCAAGCAGATGAATCAAAATGCAGGTTTCCTTCTGAGAGATGAATTAACACACTGCATAACATTTTTACACATAGTTTGCTTTTAGATTTTATCATGGATATTCTTTTCATCATGACAGGAGAGGAATCAATTTGCCCAGAAATGTCCCTTGGTGTACTCTACAAAAATAGTATTTTCAACTTGGTAAATCAAAACACAGGTTCCATTCGGTTAGATAAATCCACAAATCACAATGCATTTTCACAGAGAGGTTGTTTCACAGATAGGTTGGTTATTTTTCAAGGAATATTGTGTGTTTCACTTTAAGTCTCAATGGTCTCAGAAATGTTTGCTCATTGAATCTACAAAAAGGATGTTTTCAACCTGGTGAGTCAAAATGTAGTTTCTATTCTCTGAGATGAATCCACACATCATACAGGATTTTCACATGGTTTTTTTTTTAGTTTTCATTGTGAGATATTCAGTTTTTCACTATTGCCCTTAATGGGCACGGGAATCTCTCTTCGTAGATTCTACCAAAAATCTTTCCAACCCAGTGAATCAACATACAGTTTCCATTCTGTGAAAGGAACCCACACACTATGAAGCATTTTCACAGTTAATATGTTTCTAATATTTATCCCAAGATATACTGTTTTTCACTATTGGCCTCAATGGGCTCAGAAATGAACATTCGTAGATTCTACAAAAAGAGGGTTCCCAGAGGGGGTTCTCAAAGATGGCCAGATAGGAACAGGTCCAGCCTCCAGCTTCCAGTGTGAATGACACAGAAGATGGGTAATTTCTGCATTTTCAACTGAGGTACAAGGTTCATCTCACTGGGGAGTGCCGGACAATCGGTGTTGGATAGCTGGTGCAGCCCGACCAGCAAGAGCTGAAGCAGGACGAGGCATCACCTCACCTGGGAGCACAAGGGGGAAGGGAATCCCTTTTCCTAGCCAAGAGAAACTGAGACACACAGCATGGCTGGGGGAAGGGTGCCCACCATTGCTGAGGCTTAAGTAGGTACACAAAGCCTCTGGGAAGCACGAACTGGGTAGAGCCCACCGCAGCTCAAGGAGGCCTGCCTGTCTCTGTAGACTCTACCTCTAGGGACAGGGCAAAGCTAAAGAGAAAGCAGCAGAAACCTCTGCAGATGTTAATGCCCCTGTCTGACTGCTTTGAAGAGAACAGTGGCTCTCCCAGCATGGAAGTTGAGATCTGAGAACGGACTGACTGCCTGCTCAAGTGGGTCCCTGAACCCTGAGTAGCCTAACTGGGAGACATCCCCCACTAGGTGTACACCGACACCTCACACCTCACAAGGAGGGGTACACCCCTGAGACGAAGCTTCCAGAGCAAGAATCAGACAGCAGCACTCGCCGTTCAGCAATACTCTATCTTCTGCAGCCTCCGCTGCTGATATCCAGGCAAACAGGGTCTGGAGTGGACATCAAGCAATCTCCAACAGACCTTCAGCTGAGGGTCTTGAGTGTTAGAAGGAAAACTAACAAACAGGAAGGACACCCACACCAAAACCCCATCAGTATGTCACCAGCATCAAAGAACGAAGACAGATAAAGCCACAAAGATGGGGAAAAAGCAGGGCAGAAAGGCTGGAAATTCAAAAAATCAGAGCAAATCTTCCCCTCCAAAGGAACACCACTCACCACCAGCAACGCATCAAAGCTGGATGGAGAACGACTTTGACGAGTTGAGAGAAGAAGGCTTCAGTCGATCAAACTTTTCAGAGCTAAAGGAAGAACTATGTAACCAGTGCAAAGAAACTAAAGATCTTGAAAAAAGAATGGAAGAAAGAATAACTAGAATAATCAATGCAGAGAAGGCCATAAACGAACTGACAGAGATAAAAACCATGGCACGAAAAATACGTGACAAATACACAAGCTTCATTAATCGACTTCATCAACCGGAAGAAAGAGTATCAATGATTGAAGATCAAATGAATGAAATGAAGCAAGAAGAGAAGTCTAGAGAAAAAAAGGAAAAAGAAATGAACAAAGCCTCCAAGAAATATGGGATTATTGCAAAAGACCAAATCTACTTCTGATTGGTGTGCCTGAAAGTGAGGGGAAAAATGGAACCAAGTTGGAAAACACTCTACAGGATATCATCCAGGAGAACTTCCCCAACTTAGTAAGGCAGGCCAACATTCAAATTCAGGAAACAAAGAACTTACCATGAAGATACTCGCCGGAAGAGCAACTCCAGACATCATTGTCAGATTCACCAAAGTTGAAATGAAGGAAAAATCTTAGGGCAGCCAGAGAAAGGTCAGGTTACACCCGAAAGCCAGCAGACCAGCAGATCTCTTGACAGAAAGTCTACAGTCAGAAGAGTGGGGCCAATATACAACATTCTTAAATAAAAGAATTTTCAACCCAGAATTACATATCCAGCCAAACTAAGTTTCATCAGTGAAGAAGGAGAAATAAAATCCTTTACAGACAAGCAAATCTTAGGGTTTGTAACCACCAGGCCTGCCCTACAAAATTCTGAAGAAAGCACTAGGCATAAGAAAGGAACAACTGGTACCAACCATTTGCGAAAACATTTTAAAATGTGAAGACCATTGATGCTTTGGGAAGAAACTGTATCAACAATGACAAAATAACCAGCTAATATCACAATGACGGGATCAAGTTCACACATAACAATGTTAACTTTAAATGTAAAATGGGCTAAATGGTCAGTTAAAAGACACAGACTAACAAATTGGATAAAAGTCGAACTCATCAGTTTGCTGTACTCCAGGAGACCCATCCCACATGCACAGACAAACATAGGCTCAAAATAGAGGGATGGAGGAGGATCTCAAAAGCAAATGGAGAAAAAAAAAACAGGGGTTACAATCCTAGTCTCTGATGAAACAGACTTGCAAACTATCAAAGATCAAAAGAGACAAAGAAGGCATTACATAATGATAAAGGTATCAATTCAACAGAAGGAAGAGCCTTTATCCTAAATATATATGCTAATACAGGAGCACCCATTGTAAGCAGTAGCCAGAGACTTACAAAGAGACTTAGACTCCCCATACAATAACAATGGGGCTTCCACTCCACTGTCAACATTAGACAGATCAGCCGAGACAGAAAGTTAACAAAAGGATATCAGGAATTGAACTCAACTATACACCAAAGCGGACATAATGAACATCTGCAGAACTCTCCCACCTCAAATCAACAGAATATACATTGTTCTCAGCACCACACATCCGCACTTATTCCAATATTGACCACATGGTGGTAAAGCACTCACCAGCAAATGTACAAGAACAAGAGAATTATAAAGAAACTGTCTCTCAGAGCGACAGTGCAATCAAACTAGAACTCAGGACTAAGAAAATCCAATCAAAGCCACTAAATTACAGGAAACTGAACAACCTGCTACAGACTGCAGGTACATATTACAAATGAAGGCAGAAATAAAGATGTTCTTTGAAACCAATGAGAACAAAGATACAACATACCAGAATCTCTGGGACACATTAAAACAGTGTGGCAGAGGGAAATTTATAGCACTAGAAGTCTAAGAGAAAAACTTGGAAAGATCACAATTGACACCTAACATCACAATTAAAAGAACAAGGAAGACCAAGAGCAAACATTCAAAAGCTAGCAGAAGGCAAGAAATAACTGGGGAATCACAAGATATTGATTCTTCCATATGAACCTTAATGGGTGGAGGAATTGCTGCTTTAGTAGATTTTACAAAAAGAGATGTTTCCTGGTGAATCAAACAGAGGTTGCATTGAGGTGAGATCCACACATCACAAAGATTTTAACAAATAACATGGACATGGCGTGGGGCATGGGACAACCTTGGCTGGCAGTTTGCAGACAGTTGGGCATGGTGGGGTCGGGCATGGGACAGGCTGCGGGAGGCTGGGACTCAAGCGGCAGGCGGCGACAGTGCGATACCGGACGCTGCCGCGCTGAACCTCGAAGCCTGGTTGGAATGTGCAACGGACGCTGAAGGTGGCAAACATGGGCGATAAAGGCGGGGTTGCAGCTTCAGGTGAATTGACGGTCAAATCGGCGTTGTTTTCGCTACCGGTTTCATTTGTATGCCAGCGCCGAACAAGAAGGATCAGGGCGCTCCGGCATTCTGAAACATGTTTCGGTATCGCCGATGGAAGGTTTCGGACCTGGCGGACTGGCGTGTTTGCGTTCGGCTGCTCCGCGACCTTCTGTACGAAGTTCAATGAGGCTGGCATCCCTTGCAGTTTCTAAAAGACTGACAACCAGCTAATCAACCTCAAAGTTCCTTTCTGTGAGAACCCCAGCCCTAAAACAATTTTCCTGAATCAGCTTGTTTCTAACATTTATCCTAGGATATTCTTTAATCATATATAATGTCTTAATGGAGCTCAAATATTCCTTCGTAGATTCTACAAAAAGATGGCTTCCACTTGGTGAATCAAAACACAGGTTTCTTTCTGTGAGATGAATCCACAGATCACAAAAATTTGCACAAATACCTTCTTTCTAGTTCTTATGGTTGGATATTTGATTAATCTAAAGGGGGCTTAATGGGCTCAGAAATGTCCCTTCATAGTCTCTTCAACAAAGTATTTCCAACCTGGTGAGTCAAAACACATATTCCATACCCTGAGATGAATCTTCACATCATGAAGCATTTTCCAAGATAGTTTGTTTCTAATTTGTATCACGGGATATATGGTATTTTACTATACATTTCAATGTGCTCAGAAATGTCCCTTGGTAGATTCTACAAAAAGGTTTTCCAATGTAGTTAATCAAAAGACAGGTTCAATTCTGTGAGATCAAGTGACACATCATGAAGTATTTTCACAAATAGTTGTTTCTAGATTTTATTGTGGGATACTTGCTTTTTCACTATTGGCTTAATGGGTTCAGAAAAGTCCTTTGTAGATTCTAGAAAAAGAGTGTTTCCATCCTGTTGAATCAAAACACAGGTTCCACTCTTTGAGATGAAGTTGTACATCACAAAACATTTACACAGATAGCTTGTTTCTAGATTTTATCACGGGATATTCGGCTTTTCACAATGGAACTCAATGGGTTCAGAAATGTCTTTTCATAGATATACAAAAAGAATGTTTTCATACTGCTGAATAAAAACACAAGGTTTCACTTTGGCTTCGATGTTCTCTCAAATGTCCCTACGTAGATTCTACAAAAAGTGTGTTTCCAACCTGAAGATTCCAAAAAAAGTTCCATTATTTGAGATATTGTCACACATCACAAAGCATTTCTACAAATTGCTTGTTTCTACTTTTTATCAAGGGCAGTTATTATTTATTTCTTATGGCCTCAATAGTCTCAGAAATGTCCCTTCATAGATTCTACAGAAATGTGTTTACAACCTGGGGAATCAAAACAAAGCATTCTTTGTTTTGATTTTGAATGCTCACAGCACACAGCATTCTCAACAATAGCTTGATGGACAGACGGGACAGGTGGTGGATGGTGGATGAACAAGGACATGGTTGTGGATGAACATGGTTCTTTTTTATGTGAGATAAATTCACATATGCAAGTGTTTTTCTGAATTGCTTGTTTATAGTTTTTGTTGCAGGATATTTGGGTTTTTGCTATAGGCTTTAATAAGCTCAGAAATGTCCCTTCATAGATTCTACAAAAAGTGTTTCCAACCTGGTGAATCAAAACACAGGTTCCATTCTATGAGATAAATTCACATATCTTGGAAAACAGAAAGTGTTTTCACAAGTAGCTTGCTTCTACTTATTATCACGGGATATTTTGTTTTTCACTGTAGGATTCAATGGGCCAGAAATGTCTCTACATAGAGTCTACAAAAAGAGTGTTTCAATCTGGTGAATCAAAACGCAGGTTGCATTCTGTAAGATGCATCTGCTTCCTGAAATATTTTTTTATACAGCGTTTTTTTTTGCTGGTTTTTATCGTGGTATATCCGGGTTTTCACTCTAAGCTTCAACAGGCTCAGAAATGTTCCTTCGTACCTTCTACCAAAAGAGTGGCTCCAACCTGGTGAATCAAAACACAGGCTCCATTCTGGAAATAAATCCACGCATTCCAAAGCATTTTCATAGATAGCTGGTTTCTGGGTTTTATCGCAGGACATTCACTTTTTCACTATAGGCTTCAATGGGTTCAGAAATGTCCCCTCGTAGATCCTACAAAACATGTATTTCCAAGCTGGTGAATCGAAACACAGTTTTCATTCTAGGAAATGAATCCAGAAATCACAATGCATTTTCAGAGATAGGTTGTTTCTATTTTTAATGCAGGATATTCAGTTTTTCACCACAGGTTTCAATTGGTTAACAAATGTCCCTTTGTAGATTCTACAAAAAGAGTGTTTCCAACCTGGTGAATCAAAATACAAGTTCCATTCTGTGAGGGATGGTCCTACACATCAAGCATTTTTCATATATAACTGTTTTAGTTCCCCTCCTACGCCCTGGGATATTTGTTTTTTCACTATGGGCTTCAATGGGCTCAGAAACGTCCCTATGTAGAGTCTACAAAAAGAGTGTTTCCAACCGGGTGAATCAAAACCCAGATTTTATACTGGGCAGTGAATCCACACATCACAAAGCATTTTTACAAACACCTTGCTTTTGATTTTTATTGCAGGATAGTTGTTTTTCCACTATAGGTTTCAATGGGCTCAACAAGGTCGCTTCATACATTCTGCAGAGTATTTATACCCTGGTGAATCAAACACAGGTTTCAAACTGTGAGATAAATTTATACATCATAAGAATTTTGCAGATATATTGTTTTAGTGTTCATCATGAGACATTAATTTTTTTTTTTATTAACCTCAGTGGGCTTAGAAATGTTCTTTTGCAGATTTACTAAAAGAATGTTTCCAAACTGGTGAATTAAAACAAAGGCTTAACTCTGTGAGATGAATCCACACATCACAAAGCATTTTCACAGATAGCTTGTTTCTAGTTTTTATCGTGGGATACTTGATTTTTCCTTATTTGCCTCAATGGTCTCAGAAATGTCCCTCGGTAGACTCTACAAAAAGAGTGTTTCCAAACTAGCAAATCAAAACAGAGGTTCCATTTTGTGAGGTGAATTCACACATCACAAAGCATTTTCACAGACACCTTGTTACTAGTTTTCTTCACAGGAATATTCAAAGTTTCCTTATTTGTCTCAATTGAGCTCATAAATATCCTTTTGTAGATTCTACAAAATGTGTGTTTCCAATCTGCGGGGAATCAAAAGTCAGGTTTCATTCTGTGAGATGAGTCTACACATCTTAGAGCTTTTTCACTGACAGAATGATTCTAGTTTTTATCGTGGGATAATAGATGTTTTTAATGGACCTCCATGGGCTCAGAAATTTCCTTTTGTAGATTTTACAAAAAAAAAAAAAAGGTTCCAATCTGGTGACCCAAAAAACAGGTTCCATTCCCTGGATGAATCCACACAACACAAAACCTTTTCACAGATAGCTTGTTTCTACATTTTTTTTTTTTTTTTTTGAGATGGAGTATCTCAATACTGGGCTGCAGGGTGCGGTGTAATCTGGCTCACTGTAACCTCTGCATCCCAGGTTCAGCGATTTTCTGCCTCCAGCCTCCCAGTAGCTGGTTGCAGGCACCTGCCAGCCACGCCAGTTTTTTTCTATTGATAGTAAAGACCAAGTTCATAAGTTGGCAGCCAGGCTGCTCTCAAACTCCTGACCTCGTGATCTGCTCACCTCAGCCTCCTAAAGCACTGGATTACAGGTGTGAGCCACGTGCCCACCCGTTTCTACTTTTTAATGTGGAATAATCAGTTTTTCACTATAGGCTTTCAGTGGGCTCCAAGAGTAATATCATTCGTATATTCAGCAAAGAGGGTTTCCAAACCTGGTGAATACAGATTCCATACTGTGAGATGAATCCACACATCACAAAGCATTTCCACAGACAGCTTGTTTCTATTTTTTTATCCTGTAACATTCAGCTTTACACAGTAGGGTTCAATGTGCTCAGAAATATTCTTTTCTAAATTCTAGAAAAAGAGTGTTTCCAACCTGGTGAATAAAAACACAGTTTCCTCTTTAGGAAATGAATTCACCCATCACAAGGCACTTTGACAAATAGCTTATTTCTAGTTCTTATCACAGGATGTTCAGTTTTGTACACAATGCTTCCAGTACCTAAATGTCCCTTCATAGGTCAACATATCAAAGTGTTTCTATGCCTGAGTGAATCAAAACAGAAGTTTCATTCTACAGGATTAACCCACATATCTCAAACGATTTTTACAGATATCTTGTTTCTACTTTTTTATCGTGGATATTGGTTTTTTCACTTCAGATTTCAATGGACTCAGAAATGTCTCTTCATAGATTCTACAAAAAGAGTGCTTCCAAACTAGTGGATGAAAACACAGGTTTTATTCTGTGAGATGAATCAACATATCACAAATTATTCTCACAGATAGCTTGTTTCTAGTTTTTTATTGCAGGATATTCAATGTTTTCCATATGTGACTCAATGGGCTCAGAATCTTCCCTTTATAGATTTTCAAAATTTTGTTTCCAATCTGTTGAATAAAAATGCAGGTTCCCAGCTGCATCCATGTCTAAAGGACACAAAACTCATCCTTTTGATGGCTGCATAGACATTCCATGGTGTATATGTACTACGGTACTGTAGTAGTCTGTCACTGTTGGTTATTTAGATTAGATTCAAGTCTTTGCTATTGTATGATTAGTGCATAATAAACATCGTGTGCATGTGTCTTTATAGCAGCATGAACAAATCACTTTGGGTATATGCAGTAATGGGATGGCTGGGTCATATGGTACATCTAGTTGTAGATCCTTGAGGGAGTCATATTTTTCATTTTCCATAATGGTTGAACCCAGTTTACAATACACCAACAGGTATAAAAGTGTTCCTGTTTCTCCACACCCTCTCCAGCACCTGTTGCAGCTGGAAACCATCATTCTTAGCAAACTATCCACCGCTGAAACCAAACACATGTTCTCCTCATGGGTAGAACCTTGAACAATAAAGAAGAATCACTTGGACTCGGGAAGGGGCCCAGCATCACACACTGGGGCCTATCGTGGGAGGGGGAGGAGGAGGGATTGCATTGGGAGTGCCACCTGATGTAAATGGCCAGGCGAGTTGATGGGTGCAGCACACCAACATGGCACAAATATACATGTAATAAACCCACGTTATGCACATATGCCTAGAACTTAAATTATTATAATGGCAATAAATAAATAAATAAATAAATAAATAAAAATAAAAATAAAAGATGACAAGTCATTTTGAACCTAATTTTTATATTTTAATGTATACAGTCTAATAAAATATATTTAAATTTTGCAAAAAAAATGCAGGTTCCATTCTTTGAGATGAACTCATACATCACAAAGCATTTTTACAGATGGCTTTTTTCTAGTATTTATCATGGAATATTTTATTTTTTTAGGGACCTCTATAGTCTCAGAAATGACCCTTTGTAGATTCTACAAAAAAAGTGTTTACAACATGGTGCATCAAAACACATGTTTCATGTGTGAGATGAATCCACACATCACACAGAATTTTCAGATAACTTGTTTCTAGTTTTCATAGCAGAATATTCTATTTTTCCTTATTGGCCTCAATGGGCTCAGAAATGTCTCTCCATGGATTATACAAAGAGAGTTTTTACCACCTGGTCAATTAAAACACAGGATCCATTATCTTAGATAAATCCACACATTACAAAGCATTTTCACAGATAGCTTGTTTCTATTTTTCATCACGGGATATTCAGTTTTTTCTTATAGGCTCCAAAAGACTTATAATGTCACATTTTAGATTCTACAAAAAAAAAAGTGTTTCCTACCTGGTGAATATAACACAGGTTCCATTCTCTTGGATGAATCCACACATCACAAAGAATTTTTACAGATATCATGTTTCTAGTTTTTATCATGAGATATCCATTTTTCACTGTTGGCTTCAATGGGCTCAGAACTGTACCCCTGTAGATTCTCCAAAACAAGGTGTTTTCAAAGTATTTCATTCTGTGAGATGAAACCACATATCAGAAAGCATTTTCACAGATTGCTTGCTTCTAGTTTTTATTGCAGAATTTTTTATTTTCCTTTTTGGCCACAATGGGCTCAGAAATGTCCCTTTGTAGGTTCTACAAAAAGAATGTTTCAAACCTGGAGAATCAAAACGCAGGTACCATTCTGTGAGATAAATCCACATATTACAAAAATTTTTTACAGCTAGATTGCTTCTAGTTTTTATTTTGGGATATTTTATCTTTTTTATTGGCCTCAATGGACTCAGAAATTGTCCTTTATAGATTCTACAAAAGGAGTGTTCCCAATGTGGTGAATCAAAACACAGATTCCATTCTGTGAGATGAATCCACACATCACAAAGCATTTTCACAGATAGCTTGTTTCTACTTTTTATCACGGGGTATTTGACTTTTTATTTTAGGCTTCAATGGGCTCAGAAATGTCCCTTTTTAGATTCTACAAAAACAGTATTTCCTACTTGGTGAATCAAAGCAAAGGTTTAACACTGAAATGAATCCACACATCACAAAGCATTTTGACAAATAGCTTGTTTCCAAGTTTTAATGTGAGGTATTTGTTTTTCACTCTAGGCTTCACACATGTTCCATTCTGTGAGATGAATCTACACATCATAAAACATTTTCACATATATCTTGTTTCTGGCTTTTATCGTGGAATATTCTATTTTTCCTTATTTGCCTCAGTAGACTCAGAAATATTTCTCTGTACATTCTACAAAACAACAACAACAACAACGAAAAAAAAAACAAAACAGTGTTTCCAACCTGGTGAATCAGAAAGTAGCTTTATTTCTGTGAGTTTAATCCACACATTTTTACAGATAGCTTATGTCTTATTTTTATCATGGGATATTCAATTTTTTCTTATTGGTTCAATGGGCTGAGACTTTTTCCTTCCTATATTCTACAGAAAGAGTGCTTCCAACTTGAATCAAAACACAGGTTGGATTCTGTGAGATGAATCCACACATCACAAAGCATTTTCACAGACAGCTAGTTTCTACTTTTTAATGTGGGATATTCACTTTCCCTTATGGACCAGAATGGGACCAGAAATAACTCTTTGTAGTTTCTACAAAAAGAGTCTTTGCAACCTGTCGAATGAAAGCACAGGTTTCATTCTCTGAGACTAATCCACACATCATAAAGTATTTTTACTGTTAGATTGTTTCTATTTTTTATAGCAAGATTATCGATTTTTTGCTATAGACTTTAATGGGCTCTGAAATGTCCCTTCATAGATTATAGTAAAAGAGTGTTTTCAACCTGTTGAATCAAAACACAGGTTCCATTCTCTGAGATGAATCTAAACATCTCAAGACATTTTCACAGATATCTTTTTTTTTTTTACTTTTTACCTCTGGATATTTGTGTTTTCATTTTAGGCCTCAATGGCTCACAATTTTTTTTGTAGATTCCACAAAAAGATTGTTTCCAACCTTTGAATCAAAACCAAGTTTTAACTTCTTTAGTTTAATTCACACATCACAAAGCATTTTCACAGATAGCTTGTTTCTAGATTTTAATGTGGGATATTTGTTTTTCACTCTAGTCTTTAACGGGCTCAGAAATGTCCTTTCATAGATTGTATGAAAAGAGTGTTTCTAACCTGGTGGATCAAAAATGGGTTCCATTATGTGAGATGAATCCATACATCACAAAGCATTTTCACAGATAGTTTGTTTTTTACTTCTTATCAAGGGATATTTGATTTCTTACCTTAGGCTTAAATGGGCGCAGGAATGTCTCTTTGTAGATGCTACAAAAACTGTGTTTACAACCTGTGAATAAAAACAAGTTCCATTCTAGAAGATGAATCCAAACATCACAAATTATTTCCACAGATACCTTGTTTCTAGTTTTTATCGCCACATATTCTGTTTTTCACTATTGGCTTCAATGGGCTCAGATATGTCTCTTTGCAGATACTACAAAGCAAGTGTTGCCTCCCTGGTGAATCAAAACAAAGGTTCCACTCTATGAAGTGAATTCACAGATCAAAGAGTATTTCCACAGATAGCTTGTTTCTAGTTTTTAATGTGGGATATTCGCTTTTTCACTGTAGTTTTCAATGGCCTCAGGAAACTCCCATCTTAGATATTACAAAAGGAGTGTTTCCAACCTGGTGAATCAGAACAGTTTCCAGTCTGTAAGATTAATCCACACATCACAAAGCATTTTCACATGTAGGTTGTTTCTATTTTTTAATGAGGGATATTTACTATTTCACTATAGGTTTCAATAGGCTCATAAATGGCTATTGGTAGATTCTACAACAAGAGTATTTTTAACCAGGGGAATAAAAACACATGTTCCATTCTGTGAGATGAACTCATATATCACAAAGCTTTTTCACAGCTTGTTTCTAAATTTTTTTCATAATATTCAATTTTCTGTATAGGCCTCAATGAGCTCATAAATTCCCCTTTGTACATTCTATAAAAATAGTCTTTACAACCTGGTGAATCAAAACACATGTTCCATTCTGTGAGATGAATAGACACATCACAAAGCATTTTCACAGATAGCTTGTTTCTAGTTTTCTTCTTGGGATATTCGGTTTTTCACTATAGAGTTGAGTGAACTCAGAAATGTCCCTTTGTAGATTCCACAAAAAACGTGATTCCAACCTGGTGAATCCAAGCACAAGTTTCATCCTGTGAGATGAATCCACACATCTTGAACAATTTTCACAGATATCTTGTTTCTACTTTTTATGGTGAGATATTTGGTTTTCCACTTTAGGCTTCAATGAGCTCAGAAATGTCCCTTTGTAGATTCTATAAACAGAGTGTTTCCATCCGGCTTAGTCAAAACACGGTTTCTATTCTGTGAGATAAATCCAAACATCCCAAAGCATTTTTACAGGTAGGTTTTCTTTTTAGTTTTTGGCCAGCCAGATGTTTCTCACATTAGAATGCCTGATGTCCTCCAGGTGACTCTTTCTTCAGAATGCCTGAGGTTGGCCAGGGTCTCTCATGTTGGAATAAATATGGTCGGTCAGGTGTCTTTCTCATTAGAATGCCTGACGTCAGCCAGGGGACTCTCTACTTATAATTCCTAAGATAGGTCAGAAGCCTCTCCCCTTAGAATGCCTATGGTAGGCCAGGAATTTCTCTCCTTTGAATTCCTGCGGTCAGCCAGATGTCTCTCTCCTTAGACTAAATGAGGATGGTCAGAAGTCTCTCCCGACAGAAAGGCTAATGTCAGCCAGGTGTCTCTCGCATTAGAATGAATGAGATTGGACAGGGGCCTCTTCCGT
This sequence comes from Papio anubis, assembly GCF_008728515.1. Classification (NCBI taxonomy): domain Eukaryota; kingdom Metazoa; phylum Chordata; class Mammalia; order Primates; family Cercopithecidae; genus Papio; species Papio anubis. The sequence continues at coordinate 17,001 of NW_022161342.1, forward strand.
TAGAATGCCTGAGGTCGGCCAGGTGCCTCCACCCTTAGGTGGAGGTAGGCTAGACGTCACTCTCATAAGAATGTCTGAGTTGAACCAGGTGTCTCTCCTCTTGAAATGCTCAAGGCCATCCAGGTGTCCCTCCAGTTAGAATGCCTGAGGCCAGGAGTCTGTCCACTCAGAATACCTTAGGTCATTCAGGAGACGTTCTTCTTAGAATGCCCGTGTTTGGTCAATTGTCTCACCTGTTAGAATAAGTGAGATCAGCCAGGTGTCTCCACTGATACAATGCATGAATGCAGCCAGGTATCTCTCTTCGTAGAATGCTTGGATATGGGGAGGATTCTCCACCTTTAGTATGCCTGAAGTCAGCCAGGTGTCTCTCCCATTAGAATACCTGACCCAAGCAAGGTGTCTATCTGGTTGAAATGCGTAAGTTCATCCAGGTGTCTTTACTATTAGAGCACCTGAGGTTGGCATGGTGTCTCTCACATTGGAATGAAGAACGTCAGCCAGGATTCCTCCCTTTAGAATGCCTGAGATCAGCCAGGAGTCTCTTCTGATGGAATACCAGAGAACAGCCAGGAGTCTCTCCTGTTAGAATGCCTAAGGTGTGCCAGGAGTCTCTCCAATTAAAATGCTTGAGATTGGTCAAGAGTCTCTCCAAATAGGGGCGGAGCAAGATGGCCGAATAGGAACAGCTCCAGTCTCCAACTCCCAGCGCGAGTGACACAGAAGACTGGTGATTTCTGCATTTTCAACTGAGGTACTGGGTTCATCTCACTAGGGAGTGCTGGACAATCGGTGCTGGTCAGCTGCTGCAGCCCGACTAGCGAGAGCTGAAGCAGGGCGAGGCATCGCCTCACCTGGGAAGCGCAAGGGGAAAGGGAATCCTTTTTCCTAGCCAGGGGAACTGAGAGACACAACACCTGGAAAATCGGGTAACTCCCACCCCAATACTGCGCTTTAAGCAAACAGGC
>NW_022161343.1:0-17910 GCF_008728515.1 Papio anubis
ACATGAGAGCATTCTGAGCTGCATCCCAGGCCCTGCTCTGCCACTGATTTGCTGAGGCTGAGTTTCCCCATCTGCAAAATGAGGACATAAACACCCATCTAGAACTGGGCATGGTGGCTCAAGCCTGTAATCCCAGCACTTTGGGAGGCCAAGGCGGGCAGATCACTTGCGGTCAAGAGTTCGAGACCAGCCTGGCCAACATGGCGAAACCCCGTCTCTACTAAAAATACAAAATTTTACTATTTTGTAAAAATACAAAAAAATAGCTCATGCCTGTAATCCCAGCTACTAGGGAGGCTGAGGCAGGAGAATTGCTTGAACCCAGGGGACGGAGGTTGCAGTGAGTGAGCCAAGATCATGCCTTTGCACTCCAGCCTATGCGAAAGAGCGAGACTTCGTTTCAAAAAAAAAAAACCAAAGCAAAAAAACTCATCTAGAGTGTTGTGGGGATTAAATGAGTTCATATCTGTTAAGTGCTTTGAACAGAGCTGGCATGGCCGGGCACGGTGGCTCACATCTATAACCACAGCACTTTGGGAGGCCGAGGCGGGTGGGATCACTTGACTCCAGGAGTTCAAGACCAGCCTGACCAACATGGCAAGACCCTGTCTCTACTAAAAATACAAAAATTCATACCAATGATAAAAAAATAAATAAATAAAATAAAAATAAAAATAAAAAAATTAGCAGGGCGTGGTAGCATGCTCCTGTAATCCCAGCTACTCAGGAAGCTGAGGCAGGAGAATCCCTTGAATCCAGGAAGCACAAGATTCAGTGAGCCAAGACTGCACCATTGCACTCCAGCCTGCGTGACAGAGCAAGACTCTGCCTCAAAAAAAAGAACCAAAAATCCCATAAGAGAAATGGGGTTTTTTCTTATGAGAAAAATAAATATCTCCGGTGTTTCCTCTGACTTGCCCAGGGCCACACAGCTCACAGGGGAGGAGTAGGGACCAGGACCTGGTACTTGGGCCCCTGCTGCTTTGCCCTGTGCCTTTAGGGACTTCTGGACAAGGGTGGGCTTCTCTGGGCTGACAGAGGAGACAGAGACAGTGGTGTGCTGGTAAATGGTTAACAACTGGCTCTCTGGAAGAAAAATGCTCTAACTGTAGCAAAAAAAAAAAAAGAGAGAGACTAGAACTGGCACATTGCAGATGATATACGCATTTGCTGTCAATATCAGCATCAGCATTTGTTGTCCTTTCAACAAATATTTCCCGAGTCCCTGTCATAGGCCAGGCCCAGTGCTAAGAGGTGGGGACACAGTGAAGGGAAGACAGAAAGACAGAAAGTTAAGTGTGTTGTTTCCATAAAGTGCACTGACAGCCGTATAGGAGCAATGGGGCTGGGGTGTCTCTACAGCAACTGGGAGGGCCTCCTAGAGAAGGTGACTTGAAGCAGGTTCTGAAGGATGACTAGGAGTTGGAAGGGCTCCTACCCTTTGTGGAGTGGGAGATGGTCCTAGGACCGTTCTGGCCGACCAGGCCTAGAGCCAGTTGTGACATTGGACTTGAAATTGGTTACTGCGAGAGTGTTTATACCATAGAAATTTGCAAATGCTACAGTTAGGGCATTTTTTGCAGAGAGCCTATTGTTAACCATTTACCAGCACACCACTGCCTGTCTCCTCTGTCAGCCCAGGGAAGCCCACCCTTGTCCAGAAGTCCCCAAGGGCATAGGGCAGAGCAGCAGGAGCCCAAGTACCAGGTCCCAGTCTTTACCCCTCTCCTGCGAGCTGTGTGGCCCTGGGCAAGTCAGAGGAAACGCTTGGGGGTATTTATTTTAAAAAGTGTCTATCAGGAGTCTACACCATGCCAGGGGTCTCAAAGGTGAATGAGGCATGAGGCTGTCCCTCGAGCAGCTCAGTAGGAACTGGAGGAGGTTTCCTAGGCACAAGCTTATCCATACCATGACACATAGACCCTGAAGTGTTTTAAATCAATTACAAAATGCAAAAATACAAGGAAGCTGACAGATCTTTGCTTCAGGAGGAGTGGAGGTTTGGGAACAAATGAGATCATCAAGGTCTTTTTGTCCATTTTCTAAGGAGTTGGGGTCACTGCCTGAGATCCTGCAGATCTGGAGGTACCAATATGAGACTCCGAGGGCCACCTCCTCTGCCCCTCTCTCCCCACCTCCTTTAAGGCCCTCTCTGGAATCCATTCCTTTCCCTCCATCTCCCCAGACCTGGCTCAGGCCTCCATCGTGCCTCTGGTCTGATGCCTCAGCCTCCTCACTTCCTGCCTCCAGATTTTGCCAATCACCCCCACCTTAGGCCATGTCCAGGCATCCTGGCACAAAAGCCAAGATGAGATTTATACTTGAGAGCGTATATGAGAGGGATGCAACTGAGGCTTCCTGGAGTGCATGGACACAGCCATGGCCTCAGGTCATCATCTCCCCCACCAAGCCTCCCACACCTCCTGTCCCCATCTTGGGCACACTTCCCACCACCTAGGAGACTCCTGAGGACAGGGACCATCTGTCCTTCACCACTATATCCCCCCATAAGGAGAGATAATGCAGTGAGGTGCCAAGGTTCAAATCCCAACTCCACCCGTCACCAGCTGTGTGACTCTAGACAAGTCACCTCACTGCCTTGTTCCTCCAATTTTTATAAAATTGGGATAGTACCAGTGCCTCCATCTAAAATGGATGTAGATTACATGATTTCGTGGAAAGTGCTTAGAACATTGCTTGGCATTCATAGTAAGCCTCCAAAAACTGAAGCTATTATTATTCCCTGGTTGCTGGCCCAGAGTAAGGACTCATAAATTTGTTGAGTGAATGCAACCTAAACAGGGAAATGCTCTGTAAATGCTGGTGCAAGCTTGTCAGCTTCGTTGTCGTCATCAACGTTGCCCTGATGCTGTTGATGGTGGGTGTGCTGTCTAGAGCCCTGCTGGCTGTAGAGCACCAATGTGGGCACAGTCCTAGACCCCTGCTCAAGTAGAGTATGTGAGGACTCAGGAGACATCAACAGACATTCACAGTATTTACACTGGGACCATGGAACCAGTGTGGTTGAGTAGACACCTGTAGGACAGAGTTCTGAGTTTATTTGGGAAGGGTTGCTGGGGAGAATCAGCTGTCTGGAAAGGCTTCCTGGAGGAAGAGGATTTTCTAGAGGTGCTTGAGTGTTTGGCGCAAGGGGGCTTGTGGGGAACCGGAATGTCCTAGTGTTTAGACCAGCAAGGAAGAGGTTGGGATAAGGACAAAGGACATTGGGACAGACAGAAAGCCTGAGTCTAGAAGGAAGGGGCCAAGGTCCCTGGAGAGCAGTGAGAGGAAGGATTAAGGACCATTGAGTGGGTCATGGGGGTTGAGAGTGAGGGCTCTGTGTAGGAAAAGTGGTTTCCCACTCAATACTTTCAACCCTTCTGTGGTTAAATGTGTGGGTTTATTTCCTCAGAAATTGTCTTACAATTCCCTTCAATTCTGACATTATCTGCCCGGAGGCAGCACAGACCCCACAGGATAAGAGCTCAGTCCCACAAGAGTGTCCCCACTTCAGAACCCATCGCAAGTTTCAAGTGGCCTCACTTGTGACCAACCAGCTTTAAGGCAAGGGTTCCCACAACCACCTCCACGGGTTCAGTAATTTGCTAGGATGGCCCACAGCATCAGGGAAACATTTACTTACATTACTGACTTATAATAACAGATAACACTCAGCCACAGTCAGATGGAAGAGAGGCACAGACCCACACGTGGGGCAGGGGCCTGGAGCTTTGGTGCTGTCTCTGAGAACAGCACCACCTCATCATCTCCCTGCGTTCACCAGCCTGGAAGCTCTTCCAGTCTTGTCTCTTAGGGATTTTGATGGAGGCTTCATCATATAGGCATGATGGCTAATAAATTCAATCTCCAGCCCCTCTTCCCTTCCTGGAGATGCAGGGGTGAAAGTTCCAAGCTTCGTATCATGGCCTGGTCTTTCTGATGACAGCCCCCATCCTGAGCTATCCAGCCACCACCAGGAGTCACCTCATTAGAACAAAAGATGCTTCTATCATCTAGAAATGTCAAGGGATTTAGGAGCTCCGTGTCAGGAACTGGTGTCAAAGACCGAATATGTATTTTCTATTATATCACGATATCACAGGCTGTGAGAAGAATGCAATCAATGGTCAAGCTCCAGAGCTGCATGTTTTCCAATATGGCAGTGACCAACCACAGGCAGTCACCGAGCATTTGAAAGGTGGCTGCTTCAAACTGGTATGCTGAGTAAATACACACTAGATTTTGAAGAGTTAGCAGGAAAAAATAATAATGTAAAATAACTCAATGACTTTTTGCATTGATTACACATTAAAATAATGTTTTGGATATATTTGATTATACCCAATATACAACCAAAATTGATTTCACCTGTGTCCTTTTTACTTTTTTTAATGTGGCTCCTAGAAAATTTGAAGTTACCTCTGTGGCTAACTTTGTAGCTCCATTGGACATCACCAACTGCTCTGAGCTATGGAAAATTCCATAGAACAAACAACTGGAAGTTGGAAGAAAAGACAGTAAGAGATAGCAGGGAAGGCTGTAGGCGAAAAGAAACTTAAGAGACCTGTCAAACAACCCAATGTGTAAAGTCATTTGCATTCTGATTCAAGAAAATCAGCTGTGAAAAAAATAGCGTGAAATTTATATGATTGGAAATTGTCTTGATGGTTTACAAAACGCTTTTGCACTTGAGACCCCTAAGTGCTAATTCTACCACATCCCCATCCACTTAATAGTGGGATGACCGTAGCCTAGGCTCTCTACCTAAACTTCCATAAGCCCCTCGCTGGAATTTGAACCTGTTTTGCTTTTTCAAAGTGAGGGTAATGCTACTGGCCCTACCCATCTTACAGGACAAGGGAAGCCCAAGGACATGAGAGCATTCTGAGCTGCATCCCAGGCCCTGCTCTGCCACTGATTTGCTGAGGCTGAGTTTCCCCATCTGCAAAATATTTGAAGCCATATTTGAAGGTGTCATTACTACAGCCATGATGGGCAACAGGAGCATTCCCGTGATAGGAGTTTCATGTAAAACCACAGGCTAAGGGGAATCACGACTGCATGTGGCATACATAAGCAGCTGTGTCCAGGGATGGAACTCCAGCACAGATTTTTCCTATTAGTTTTTGTCTCTTATTTTTATTTTTATTTATTTATTTTTTGACCACGAGTCTCGCTCTGTCGCCCAGGCTAAGAGTGCAGTGGCCCAGATCTCAGCTCACTGCAAAGCTCCATCCAAACGAAATCTGGGAGGATTTTGTTTCTGGCTCCAAAAGTGAAATACCAGGAAAGCAGGCAAGCTCATGCTTGTCAGAATCCTCAATCTCAGCTCAGGAAGTAGGAATTTTTTACCTTTGTTAGCACAGATGACAAACCCAGGGCCCTACAGAACCTGGAGTGAGATGCAAAGGCCTCTCCTGGCCCCAGGCAAGGTTACCTCTTACCAACTGAGCTACAAATCACAGTTCCTGGAGGGTGAGGCATTACATAACAGGGAACAGAACTCTTTTTACATTTTACCTCCCACCTCCCCACCTGCAAGGCAGAGCTGAGCATGGTGGCTCACATGCCAGTAAATCCCAGCATTTTGGGGAGACCAATAGGAGGGTGTGAAGCCAGGAGGTGAGACAAGCCTGGGCAAGATCCCATCTTTAAAAATTTAAAGTGTGAGCTGTGGTGTCAGGAGCTGTGGTCCCCGCTACTTGGGAGGGTGAGGGTGGGAGGATATAGCTTGAACTCAGGAGGTCAGGAAGCCAGTCGGGGATTAAGTGTAGATAAAACAAGATAAAGAGGAGGAGGAGGAGACCAACATTTGGAGGATTAAGGAAAGTCGTGCGTCACGGTGCCAATCAAAAGTAACTTATCGTAAATAACGTGGTCAGAACATTCCTAGGGCTTAAATCTATGAATTTAAAGTATCCGGGTCCAAACTCACCAGAAACATTGCGGAGCTTTACTTGAATACCTTTAGTGACAGAGAACTAACTATTTCCAAGGCAACTAATAAACAAACGAGCATTCGGTGATCAACTGCCCTTCCCCAGGACCAGATTCAGATAAGCAAAACATCCTGTTCTGTGACCCCAGGGCTGATGGTGTTAATCGAGATAGTGTGAGGAAAAAGGACAGCGTGTGTGTGTGTGTGGCACACCTAGGAGCCTGAACTGCACTTTGCAATAGAAGTATTCATAGGAAGTCACTACAGTGGTGGGGGCCCACATGTACCAGAATAGTAGATTTAAAAGCTAGTCATCGCAGACTGTCACAGCTGGAAGAGTTTTACAGAATAACCTATCTTATCACCTCCTTTGCTTGCCTAGAGATGAGAGCTGGGAGGCTCAAAGAGCAAAAGCCACCTGCTCAAAGGCATATTGTTGAATCTAATAATAATAATAGCAACAGCAATAGCAACAGTGAGGGCAGCTGTGCACAGATGGACGCTGGCTCCATGCCAGTCCCCACCCACGAGGCTGAGCATCTGGTGGCACCAAGCTCATTTCACTTCTATAACAACTGGGTCCCCGTCTCTTGCAGATGAGGAAGCCCAGGTTCAGAAGAGTGAAGCTGGGGCTGGGGGAGATTATCCCAAAGTCCTTTATCCACTTTCCCTCGCTCTTCCAGTAGTGCCAGCCTCAGGCTGACCACTTTGGCTTGGCCGGGGCACTGTCTTAAGGAGCCTGAGGCAGGGACAGACATGCATCCAGGAGCTCCCAGGCTCCTAAGGAGGCAGCCCTACTCTTCTGGGTGACAAAATCAGGCAGGGATCCCTAAGTCTCTTCCCCAGGCCCCAGTCCAGGCTCCTCCAGCCAGGTCTGCCTTACACATGACCACAATCAGCTGGCTCTTTTGCCGGTTCTTTTATCTCTCTGGTGGTTTTGCATGTAGGAGTCATCTGGGTTTGAGAGCACATGAGATGGGATAAATCACTTCCCTTTGCTGAGCCTTGGTTCCTTCATCTGTGAATGGGTATAACAAAGTTCCTCAGGACAATAAATTGAGGCTCAGGAAAGGACTGTCATGCAAACCCACCATGGCATGAGCTGTCAGTGCAGTGCCAGTGCTACTAAGGAATCGTGCCTCTGGGGACTGTGGAAAGTGCAGAGGGCAGGGTTGAGATGCTCGTGCATGACTTGGGGCCAGGTCACCTCCCTCTCAGGTTTAGTTTCCTTATTTGTTAAGCTTGGACTAAAATCTCTGAAAGGTGAGATTCTTCAACTTAAGTAGCATGTCTGTGGTCCTTGATAGGTAGTTGATGCTATTAAGGGAGTATTGTCAGTTTCTTTGAGGCGTGATAATGGTTGTCTGGTTATGCTTTCTGAAATAAGAGTCTACAGCTTTTAGAGAAGCATGGTAGAATATTACAGATGAGCCAATGACAAGACATGCAGGATTTACTTCAAATATTACATGAGGGGTAGGGGTGGGTTTGGGCATAGGGAAAGATTGGCTGCGGGTTGGTGATTACTGGAAGCTGGGTGAGTATGTGAGTTTCCCACTATGCTTCAGTCTATCTACTTACATGAGTATATTCCAAATTTTCCATAATAAAAGTTTTAAAACAACAACAACAACAAAAAACTAACCACCATCCCACCTGAGGTTCTGGCCCAGACTGCTTATTTCCGAATCCAGCTCTAGTCTTGCTGGCTGTGCTCTGTTCACTCATCTGCAAAATGAGAATGATGAAGTAGTGAAGTCCACATTGCAGGGGGTTTATCTGTAATGTGCTTAAAATAATGGAAGCAGAGATAAAATGAGAGGCCCAGAAGATGTATTTTAAGGCGCTTTTGCACACTGTCACGGTGCTCCTACAATGCCCTGTTCCGGGATTTGCATCCTTATTTACAAAGGGTTAAGTCACCTGCCTAGGTCATCCAGTAAGTGGAGAGCAAAGCCAAGACATGTCCTGAGTTCGTCGACTTCTGGTTCAGGCATGACCTGAATATTTCTTACCTCGGGCTCCAGGGCTCAGATTTCCCTGTCTTCTCTCGTCTCCAGTCTTGAGAGATTCTGGCTGGAGCACAGGATCACTCTGGAACGTGCTTCTCTCCTGCTCCTTTCCAGAGAAAGGCATAACAGTGGCAGAACCAGGAACTCTAGAATTCTGAAGGTTGACTCCCTCAATCCCAGGGCTCTACCTCGAGTGGAATTGGATGAAGGCAAAGGTCGTGGCTGAGGGTGAGGCTTTTGAGATGGGCAGGAACTGAGGAAGGACTGACGGAGTCGGGGCCGGACCGGGGTCTTCAGAAGCCTAGAGGTGGGGCAGAACCCAGTGCCACACCAGGTGGGGAACATACGACAGATTTGTTCCTCCATCTCAGAAGAAGAGGCAACTGGATGCAGTGGGTGAGGAGCTGAACCTCTACAAATTCAGTGTGCCCCAATCCCATTGTCTCTACTTACTGCATGCCTCTCCGGGATGGGGAGTTCACTGCATCCCCCTCTTTGAGACATTATGGTTGTACAAAGGTCTCCAGAATCATCTGTTACAACCCCTCATTCTCCCAATGAGGAAATTAAAGCCCAGGAGGCGGGCGTTACACGGGGCACACACCCTGGTGCAGGCCCTACTGGCCTAGGCAATGCTCCTTCCTGCCTATAAAGTCTCCAGACAGGGAGGGGATCTTGGCTGGCAGAAATCAGGGAAGCTTCTTAGAGGAGGTGAGATTGGAGTGAAACCATGAAGAGGTAGCACTAAGATGTCGCTTGATATCCTAATTTTTTTACCCCTGCCATGTCTGTGCCTGTGCTGTATGCACTAAGTGAAATGAAAGGAAGGAAAGGGATGAAAGGGGCAATGAAAGCGACTCCAGGAGCTGAAAGGGCAATAGTATAAGGTCCCTTCAGTACGATGGTATGTTGTGGTAAGCCCTTAGACCCCAGGTATTACCTGTGCAGACGGGATGAAGCTCCACCTGTCCCGTGGAACGATGCTGTGCTTGGCAGGCGGGGCCAAGCTCAGTTCAGGGATTCCTTCTCTGTGACCGACCAGTTGGGTTCTCTGTTTACTGTGTCTCCTCCTCCTTGTTTTGTACATGCCCGAGCTGGGTGGGAAGAAGGTCACAGTCAGGCTTGCACGTGGTGGAGGAGCGGGGCCAGTAGCTGGTTGACAGAGATCCCGCCCACCGCCTCAAACCACCCCAGCCAGGCCTGTCACCATCAGGACACCAGAAGAGACCACCCGGGGGCTGGAGGGCACAGGGGAGAATCAGCCTTCCTGGACACACCCAGCTAGGGCTCATACAGCCTGAGCTGTTGTTGCTTAGGAGGTATTTTCTGGGGAGCACACCCTCTTCCAGACCTGCAGCCTTCTTATGTGGTTTTGGTTTTGCTTTCTGGTGAGGGTTTCTATTTTCACCAGTATGCATTGAATGGCATGCAGGAAAGTGGAATGGGGACATCATTGACCACCATGCAAAGGCCATTGCATTTAAGGTTTGATGTAAGCTCCCCACTCTCCACCCCCAATGCCCCTCTGCCTCGGCCTGGGGTATGAGGAGTCTTAGTTTTTGACAACCAGACAATGATATTAGCTACGCTCTGTGCCCACCTGCGATGGAGCACTGTGGGACGATTTTTAAAACAGAAGTGGCAGGCTGGGCGCAGTGGCTCATGCCTGTAATCCCAGCATGGGAGAGCTGAGGACATTATCACCTCTCGGGGCCTCAATTTTCCCCTCTGCAAAGAATAAAGATTAGGAGTAGGTTGGGCATTTCTTCTTAACTACCAAGGACTCTTCCTCAATAAGAGTGTGGTGAAACCGGATATCCACCACACAAAGAAAGGAAAACACTGGCATTTCTGGAGTGTTTAGAAGCGATGAAAAAGGATTGTTTAAGAAACTTTTAATCATTAATGTACTTTATTATACATCAGCCCCACAAAATCAGGTGCTATTATTATCCCCTATTTGACAGATGAAGAAACTGAGGAGCCCTGAGGAGTTAAACCCACTTGTCAAGGTAAGAGTGGGAGCTGGGCTTCTGATGGGGGTGGACCTCAGTCATGAAACCACAAGACTCGTGTAGTTCAACCCTCTAGGGACGTCTCCGGGCATGACCCATGGCCAACATTCATGTATGCAGCACATACACACACACACGTGTGCACACACAAACCACATGCACGCACAAACTTACGCACACATATGCGTACCAACACAAACACACGTATTTTCGGCTTGCGATGGTACTACACAAATACACACGCACACACACACAAATGCACACACACACATTACGCACTTGTGGCTACTCCTCTGCAGCCTGCTGACAGAGCCTGGCTTAAGCCCCAAATCAAAGGTGACTGGCAGGATTGGCGAGGACAGATTTCTGGAGATGGGAAACTCTGTGCCCATCAAATTGTCTCAGGGGTGGGAACACCCATCGAGACCTGGGGAGAGAAAGAGACTTGGGGGCCTGCCAATTTTGCTGACCTGTAGGCTCCCCAGTAGCCCCCAGTCCTATGGGCAGCTAAGCCCATGTCAAGCTGCACCATCTGCACAGGGCTTGTTCCCTGGAGTGCTATAAGTCACAGCATCCCCTCCCGGGATAGCCAGTCCTGTGAACCCGGCTCAATCCCTCACTTTATTCGCGGGGCCTCCGCCCTGGGAGAGGGGAGGATTCCCTGGACCCCTTCTTGGGACACACAGTGACAGGGATGTGGCTCACTTGCTCAAATCCTTTGTGGGAGGGAAGCACACTTGAATGAGCAGAGTGCTGGGGGCTGGGGCAAGCAGCTTTTGGGCTCTCTAGCCCTGGTGCAGATCCTAGGGGTGTGTTACAGTGTGCTCTTTTAGCAGTTGCCATCCACCAACAGCTAGGTGTTACACCCCTGCCCTCTTGGTACTTGAGTCCTTGTCTGGCATCCGGGAAGAATCGGGTCACATGGACTTGAGGGATGGTGAATGAAGAGGGTTTATTGGTGTTAGGGGTGGCTGTCGGTGGGATGAGGGCTGGAAGGGGATGGGTGGGAAGGTAGTCTCTTCCAGATAGCTGAACTCTTCTCCAACTGTCCTTTACCTCTCCCACATTCAAGCACTTCTTCTCTTCTCTCCTTCTCTGCCATGCTGCTCTGCTCACTCTGCCCAATGGAGTTTTAGGTTTTATGGGTATAGGATGGGGGCATGGCAGGCCAGGGTGGTTTGGCAAAAGCAACACTCAGGTGGGGAAAACAGAATGTGAAATTCTTGTTTGGGCCGTGGACCCAGGCTTGCTGGTGAGGCCAGCACATGCCAGAAAGGGCTTGTCCTCCCTCTACCCAGTATTTCCCCTGCCTCCTGTCCATATCACCTGCACCAAGAATTCTCGCACAGGTGGGAGCCAATCCAGAGCCAGAAAGGACTTGACACTTGGCCTCAGGCAGTTGAGCTTGAATCCTGGCCCTGACTCTGATGAGCAGGGTGACCTCAACTATCTCAGTTGCCTCCTGCCTCTGCTTTCCCATCTGGAACATGGGAATAGCATGATACATCAACCCTCGAGTGCCCAGTGTTGAGGCTGGAACAGGCCCGGGGCACACCATAAGCTCCATTTCCCTTGGCCTCCGCCCATGTATGTCTGCTGGGTGAAGAGGAAGGAAATAAGGATCATCCTGCCCTCTACCAGTCAATCAACAACCATTTATTAAATACCTATTAGGGCGACAGAAAATGGCTCTTTGTTTGATGACTCTTATAGCTGTTGCCCTATAATAAATGTTATAGAAGCGGGAGGCGGGTAGTGGTGGAAGAGAACCTCCTGCTTGCCAGGAGGATATCAATCAGAAGAAACAGAACCAATAGGAACCTGAATTAAGAGATGTATTGCAAGGAATTGGCTTGTAGTTGTAGGGATGACTAGGCAAGTCAGGGTCCTTTTGGGAAAGCTGCCCAGAAGGGCATGCCAGAGGCTGCCTCAACCTTGGACCGAAGCTCCTGCCATAAGCTGAATTTCTTCTTCTTCCAGGAAACCTCAGATCTGCTCTGGGGATCGCTCCAACTGACTGAATCAGGCCCATGCAGGGAGTCCCGAAGACAAGCTTCCTTAGTGAAAGCCAACTGGCTGTGGAGCTGTCACCACACAGACAAAATAGCTTCACAGCAATGGGGTTAGTGGGCGAATAGCAGGGCCTGTTGTCAGCCAGAGCCCAGGACCCACAGACTCACATGACAGAGCACCTACAGGAGGCCACGGAGGGTTAGTGACAGCAGAATCGAGGCAGGACACCAGAGACGGGGGGCAGCCCCAGCAAAGGCTCTAGGGGATTGTAGAAAGGTTCTTGGAAGTAGGGAGTATAGCGTGGCTGCACTATAAATAAAACTCATCATAAAATTTGGAATAAAGAGAATGGTTCATAAACAAAATAAACAAATGCAATGCCTTATTTGAAGGTGTCATTACTACAGCCATGATGGAGCAACGCGGAAACATTCCCGTGATAGGAGGTTTCATGTAATAAAACCACAGCGACAGAATACGGCTGCATGTAACTGGCAACTGTGTCAGGGATGGAACTCCAACAGATTTTCCTATTAGTTTTAAATGCTCTTATTTTTTATTTATTTATTTATTTATTTTTTTGACGGTCTCGCTCTGTGGCCCAGGCTGGAGTGCAGTGGCCAGATCTCCGGCTCACTTGCAAGCTCCGCCTCCGGGTTTACACCGTTCTCCTGCCTCGGCCCCTCCCGGTAGCTGGGACTACAGGCCAGCCACCTGCCTGCAGCCCGGCTGGTTTTTGTGTTTTGGTGGGGATGAGGGGGTTCACCGTGTTGGCCAGGGATGGGATGATCTCCTGACCTCGTGATCCGCCAAATCTCAACCTCCCAAGAGGTACTGGGATTACAGGCTTGAAACCACAGCATGACCTTAAATGCTCTTTTATGTGGGTTGTTTTTTGAGATGGAGTCTTGCTCTGTCGCCAGAGCTGGAGTCACAGCAGTGCAATCTCAGCTCACTGAAGCTCTGCCTCCTGGGTTCAAAGCAATTTACTCCCCCTTGGGCCCCGGTGGCTGGGATTATGAGCTCTTTCCTGCCTTGAATGATTTTGTATTTTTAGTAGAGGGGCTTAATATTAGTTTTAAATGCTCTGTGCTGTAGTTTTGGTGTTTTGTTTTTTGTTTTGTTTTTGAGATGGAGTCTGCGGCTCAGGTCACCTGGGTTGAGTGCAATGGTGGGATCTCCAGCTCACTTGCAACCTCTGCCTCCCTGTTCAAGTGATTCTCCTGCCTCAGCTAGAAGTAGCTGGGATTATAGGCACCCATATCATTATCAGCTAATTTTATTTTGTAGAGTGGGAGTTCACTATATTAGCCAGGCTGGTCTTGAACTCCTGACCTCAAGTGATCCCACCCACCTCGGCCTCCCAAAGTGCTGGGATTACAGGCGTGAGCCACTGCACTCAGCCTAGTTATCTTTTCTCTTTTTTTTTTTTTTTTAAAGAGAGAGACGTTATGTTTTTTAAGGGGAAGGAGTGGTGTTAGGATGTCAGATGAAATTGCTTGTTTATTAAAACTGAAAACCCCAATGTGGGGAAAGAAACAAAACACACTGAGCAAAATAATCTAACCACAGCGAACAGGGAAAATAGACCGAGAATGACATAAGCTCCAAGGTCTCCAAGGGCGAGCAAAGCCAGGCTGGCAGGCCTCCTCCTCCCCTGCGGAAAGCAGGATGGATGAGGGGCTCTGCTTCTCCAGGCTCCTCCATGTCCCCCCAAAAATGTTTCCAGAACATTCCAGGCCCATAAAGTGTCCAAATGCTGGAAGGACCCACATGTATATGTCTGGGATTGAATCAAATCTTCTGACTCAGTTCTCTTTGGAAGTTCTGAGAATGGAAGTCACTTCCCAGAACCATGTCCTCCCCCTACAGACAGCATTGGCCTTCTTTTCAGGGAAGAAAAGAAAAGGGACTCTTGGAAGCCCTCCTGAGGGCCACACAGCTCCTGCTGTTGAGACTGATACGGTTTATGAGGCGCCATCGCCCCCTTCCGCCACCCCCTGCCTGCTGTAGCCTGAGGCTTACCTTCGTGACTGTCTATAAACAGCATCCAGACTCAGTAACCACGTCAATCAGCTTTTAGAGGAAAACATTTATTCTGGGGAGGTGTCAGGGAAAGAATCCAGGAGATCTTATTTCTTTCTAGCTCTGGCCTTGACATCGACTTGCTGGGTGGTCTGAAGAATTTCACTTATTTGCACAGCAAATGTTGTTCAAGAGTTTAGGATTGTGCAAATCTCAGCCACAGGCACCGTGCGGGGTGGGAAGATGAGCAAGGCAGGATCCTCCTCTCTGAGTACAGCGAATGTGGTGGGACAGACACACACACACTTTACACCCGCATGCACGCACACCATGCGCTCAGCTGCCACTGAGAGCAGATAGGAGATGCAGAGGCAGAGGGAGAACAGCCACCCTCTGACTAAGGACAGAGCCCAGCTATCTCAAGAGCTCTCCTGGATGGACAGACTGGTGGCGTCCCAGCAACACCCCCCATCTCTCCATCCAGCTGTGTAATGAATGACTGAAAACCTCAGCTGGCCTGTGAGCAGGAGAGCTGGCCAGGTGGAAGGGAATCCCTGACACCCTACAGCCCCTGGTGTAGCTAAAGCAGACGGGCCTCCTGGGCTGGTGCAGGAAGAGCAGCTTACATTCTCGAATACATTGACCATGTGCTCCATGCGTCTGACACACACGGACTCGTCTACTCCCTACAGCAGCCCTAGGAGATGGGGCTGTTTGAAATACCAATCCCCATTGTATAGTTGAAAAAAATGAGGTGCGATGAGGTTAAATAACGAGCCCTAGAGAGGAGGACTCAATTCACAGTCAGCTTCCAGAGCCCATCGGCCTAAGCGCCAGGCTGGCTGCCCATCCGTAATGCACGTTTCCAGCTAGAGACTTCCCACACTTAGCCATTTATATTCACGTTCAGAGTTTTTGCCATATCCATGTCACCTGTACAACTATGTCTTTAGTAGTGACTTACTTTTGAACTGTAACTTCATATCACCAATTTAAATGGAAAATGAGTATCAACGTATCATAAAAGAAAGACGATAACTGTAAAAAAGCAAAGCAATAGAATGTAAACATTGCTATTAAAGCCTGGGTGGATTCGGGGGCCAGCCAAGGCTCTGAGCCTGTGCAGCGTGTCAAAAGGGGAGATTGCGCATACAGAAAGGTGTTGAAGATGCACGGACACCACGCTGAGACTGTCCTGTTGGCCTCATCAGGAGGAATGACTAAATGATTCAAGGCTATTTGCCAGCCAAACTACTTCCCTTGCTGGGAAATGCTTCCCAGCTCTAACATGCAGTCACAAAACACGGGACACAAGTTGACATCAGGAGGAAAACTATCTTTTCCTTCTCCACTCCTGAGTTCTTGGTTGGGGGCCCTGAAACAAAAAAACAGATTAACAAGAGAAAAGTGAACAAATTAATTTAATGTAAGTTTAAAGTGACATGGGAACCTTCATAAGGACACGAAGTGATTAAGCCTGAGAGCCTTTTTATTTTTTTGAGACAGAGTCTCACTCTACCGCCCAGGCTGGAGTGCAGTGGTGCCATACGGCTCACTGCAGCCTCGATCACCCCGGGCTCAGGTGATCTTCCCTCCTCAGCCTCCGGGTAGTTAGGACTAGGACTACGAGTGTGCGCCACCACACCCACCTAACTTTTTTGTACTTTTTGTAGACTCAGTCTTGCTGTGTTGGCCAGGCTGGTCTCCTACTCCTGGGCTCAAGCGATCCGCCTGCCTCAGCCTCCCGAAGTGCTGGGGTCATAGGCGTGAACCCCTGTGCCTGGCCTGAGTGTTTCCATTAGATGTGATGAAGAGTGGAGAATCGTGGGATGTGGTGGGACCAGGGGGCACGAGCGAAGTGTAGAGAAGTGAGGAAAGAGCAAGGCCTGTCGGGACTCCTCTCTGTCCCCAGTGCTCGGAGGGGAGGGTGCCCCTTTCCTCTGGGTGTGGAGTCTGGTGACCTGCTTCAGGGAACAATCACAGAGTCCTTCCTGCACCTACTGTTTCTTGGATTCTTTCCACTTAAAATATTCAACATGCGAAGCTGCCACATTCTGGGGTAGCGTGCCCTGAATCCCATCATTGGCTACAAGGTCGGGGGCCCACATGAGGCACACTTGGCCCCTGAGACAGTGACAGTATGTATTTTGCGGAGGCCACTGCTTCAAAGGCCCTAAGGTGTGGATTCCTGGGAAACCCAAACAGGCCGTCTTGAAGGCTCGAGTGGAATGGATTCCTGACAGCGCCAAGCCCACAGTGTCTGTAGGAGTAAATGAAGAAAGTGTTTTTACAGTAAGTCTTCTTGTACAGAATTCTGAGGCAGAGAGAGAATGAGTGAATCAGATGTTGGATGTTCCCTCTAAGGTGTCTGTTTAAAAAATCAGGGGAAAAACCCAGCAGCACAGTCATCGCCTGTCCCCAGCTCTGAGGATCAGCGCCTGTGAGGGCCACGAGTCCACCCTCCTAGCTCTGTAGACAAGGAGACTGTCGTCCAGAGAGATGGAGATCCCACAGACAGCGGCCCACCTGGAGCACCCCCTCCCTGCCTGACTTTATATTCCCAGGATGCGTCCATCAGGGTCTCAGTAAAAAAAGAGAGGGCACATTCCAACTGGGTGATAGGAAGAGGATGTTAATGAAGCATTTCTTTACAGTGGTGTAGGCAGCATATTGGGGTTCTGCGAGGAGCAGGCGGCACCCCGGGTGCCTCGGTGCTGGTGCGACAAAGCCTTAGCACCCTCCCTACCTCCCTCCCTCCCTTGCGATCAGGCCCCTGATAAAAGCAGTGAACTCTGCTCCAGGCCAGGCCAGCATAAAGGCCCCAAGAGAGGAGCCAACAACACCCCATCCTCTCTCTCACCCTCCCTCAGGCTCCCGCTGGGGCTCCCACTGGCTAAACCCAAAGAGAAGCCAGAAGGCAAAGAGCCCCAGGGTACCCGTAGGGGCTCCGGAAGCAGGAGTCCCAGAGGAGAAGCCAGGAGGTGACCTGGAGCAGAACACAGCAGCTCCCTGACAGGGATCCTCACCCAGGGCACGCCTCTAGAGCAGATGGAGAAAACAACTCGGTCGACTTCAGACTCCCAAATTCTCCCAGTTCCTTAACCCGCCTGCCCTCTGGACTTCAGGAGAAAGTTGAGATGGAAAGCTCTCAACTTTGTTTTGAAAATGAAAGCAATGTTTACAGCCACTAGCAAGCAATTAGGATCCAGCTGGGCTGATGTGGCCAGATCTGGGGACACCCAGCCAGGTAGATGCACAACAGACCCATTAACGGAGGTCAGCGAGGAAACGCTGGACGCGTTCCCCATGACCAGGCTGTGAGGACCTGAGTTATCTGTGCGGCAGTCACCGTCATGTAGAAATGGAAGCCGTACATGCAGGCTGAGGCCTCTCAGCTGGACATTTCAGCCTGAGTGAGCCCCAGGAGGACAGGGGAGTTTAGTCTTCATTCTTCTCTTCTGAATCACCAGCACGTGATAGACCGTCAATAATTTGTTAAATGCTTTTAAAAATGAATGCTTTAGGCCGGGCGCAGTGGCTCAAGCCTGTAATCCCAGCACTTTGGGAGGCCGAGATGGGAGGATCACAAGGTCAGGAGATCAAGACCATCCTGGCTAACATGGTGAAACCCCGTCTCTACTAAAAAATAAAAAAAAAAAAACTAGCCGGGCGAGCACCTGTAGTCCCAGCTACATGGGAGGCTGAGGCAGGAGAATGGCGTGAACCCGGGAGGCAGAGCTGTAGTCCCAGCTACATGGGAGGCACCTGTAGTCCCAGCTACATGGGAGGCTGAGGCAGGAGAATGGCGTGAACCCGGGAGGCGGAGCTTGCAGTGAGCTGAGATCTGGCCACTGCACTCTAGCCTGGGCGACAGAGCCAGACTCCGTCTCAAAAAAAAAAAAAAAAA
>NW_022161344.1:0-17815 GCF_008728515.1 Papio anubis
TCTGAGAACAGATATTTCGGATCCCTTTGAAGACTATAGGGCCAAAGGGAATATCCTCCGATAACAAAGAGAAAGAAGCTTTCTGAGAAACTTCTTTGTCCTCTCTGAAATCATCTCACGGAGTTACAGGTTTCCCCTCAAGAATCCTTTCGCTAAGACAGATCTTGTGGAGTTTGCAAAGTGATATTTGGAAGCCCATAGAGGTCTATGTTGAAAAATAAAATATCCTCAGATGAAATCTGGAAAGAAGCTTTCTGAGTTACTTGTCTGTGATGTGTGACTTCCACTCACAGAGTTACATCTCTATTTCGTGGATCTCTTTGCTAGCCTTATTTCTGTGGAATGTGAGAACAGATATTTCGGATCCCTTTGAAGACTATAGAGCCAAAGGAAATATCCTCCGATAACAAAGAGAAAGAAGCTTTCTGAGAAACTTCTTTATGTTCTGTGAAATCATTTCAAAGAGTTAGAGCCTTCCCCTCAAGAAGCCTTTCGCTAAGAGAGTTCTTGTGGAATTGGCAAAGTGATATTTGGAAGCCCATAGAGGGCTATGGTGAAAAAGGAAATATCCTCAGATGAAATCTGGAAAGAAGCTTTCTGAGAAACTGCTCTGTGATGTGTGACTTCCACTCACAGAGTTACATCTGTGCTTCGTGGATCTCTTTGCTACCCCGCTTCTAATCTGAGAACAGATAATGGATCCCTTTGAAGACTATAGGGCTAAAGGGAAATATAATTTATAATGCAGGAAAGCAGCTTGAGAAACTTCGTGTTCGTGAAATCATCTCACAGAGTTAAGCAGCTTTCCTGGAAGCAAGCTCAAGATACAGTTCTGTGGAATTGGCAAGTGATATTTGGAAACCCATGATGGAAGCTGCGCTGAAAACTTAAATATCCTCAGGTGAAATCTGGAAAGAAGCTTTGCAAACCTGCCAGTGTTCTGTTATCCCCAGTTACATCTGTGGTCAGATCTCTTTAAGGCCTTATTTCTGTGGAATCTGAGAACAGATATTTCGATCCTTTAAGACTATAGGGCCAAAGGGAATATCCTCCGATAACAAAGAGAAAGAAGCTTGGAGGTGTTCCCCGGCGTTCTGTGAACTCATCTCAGAGACTTCTTAGCTTTCCCACAAGAAGCCTCGCCGCACCGTTCTTGTGGAATTTGCAAAGTGACAGCCCATAGGGGACTTGGTAAAAAGAAATATCCTCTGATGAAATCTGGAAAGAATCTTTGTGAGAAACGTTAGTATTCTGTGAATTCATCTCATGACGCATAATTTTCCCCCAGCAGCCACTAAGCCTGTCTTAGAAATTCGCAAAAATGATATTTGGAAGCCCATAGAAGGCTACGCAAAATGAAATATCCTCAGAGAAAATCTGGTAAGAAGGTTTCTGAGAAACTCTTTTGTGATGTGTGACTCACTACAGAGTTGATCTGTATTTCGTGGGATCTTTGCTTACCTGATTTCTGTGGAATCTGAGAACAGATATTATTTCGATCCCCTTTGAAGACTATGCGTGGGGCCAAAGGAAATATCCCCCGATAAGAAAAAAAGAAAGAATCTTTTCTAAGAAACTTCTTTGTGTTCTGTGAAATCATCTCACAGAGTTACAGCTTCACTTCAAGAAGCCTTTCTCTCTAGAGTCTGTGAATTCGCAGAAGTATTTGGAAGCCCATAGAGGGCTATGGTGAAAAGGAAAATCCTTAGAGAAAACTGGAGCAGCCATATTCTTTTGTGATGTGTGACTTCCACTCACAGAGTTACATCTGTATTTTGATCTCTTTGCTAGCCTTATTTCTGTGGAATCTGAGAACAGGTATTTCTGATCCCTTGGAAGATTATAGCCAAAAGGAAAGAGTCCTCCGGATCACAAAGGAGAAAATAAACTTTCTTATAAAACTTCAAACGCAAACACCGCATATAACAGCTTTCCCATCACAGCGCCTTCGCTAAGACAGTTCTTGTGGAATTGGCAAAGTGATTACAGCCCATAGGAGAGCTTGGCGTGGAAAATGGAATATACTCAGATGAAACGGGATAGAAGCTTCATAAACGTGGCTGAGTTTTCTGGTAATCTACATCTCACAGAGTAACATCTGTATCAGGATCTCTTTGCTAGCCTTATTTCTGTGGAATCTGAGAACAGATATTTTGATCCCTTTGAAGACTATAGCTTAAAGGAAATATCCTCCGATAACAAAGAGAATGAAGCTTGAGAAACTTCTATGTGTTCTGTTGAATCATTCACAGAGTTACAGCTTTCCTCAAGAAACCTTCTAAGATACAGTTCTTGTGAAATTGGCAAAGTGATATTTGGAAGACCATTGATATGCTGAAAAAGGAAATATCCTCATATGAAATCAGGAAAGCATTTCTGGAGAAACTGCTTAATGTTCTGTTAATCCATCTCACAGAGCTACATCTCATTTATTCCGTTCTATTCTGTAGAATTGAGAGATATTTTCGGATCCCTTTAAGACTATACTGCTGCAAGGAAATATCCTCCGAAATGTTATAAGAATCTTTCTGAGGAACTTCTTTGAGTTCTAGAAACAACTCACAGAGTAACAGCCCTTCCAGAAGCCTTTCGCTAAGACAGTTCTTTTGTGAATGCGCGAGATTTGGAAGCCCATAGAGGCCGTGGTGAAAAGGAAATATCCTCAGATGAAACCTGGCAGCTTCTTGTCGCCTGTGATGTGACTTCCACTCACAGAGCAGACCGTACTGTACTTTTATACCTTAACCAGTTTCAACCTGAGAACAGATTTCGGATCCCTTTGAAGACTATAGGGCCAAAGGAAATACACTCCACATAACAAAGAGAGCAGCCACTCGGAGAATTCTTCATGCCCCTGTGAAATCATCTCACAGAGTTACATTTTTCCCCTCAAGAAGCCTTTCTTCTGTAAGACAGTTCTGTGGAATTGGAAGTGATATTTGGTCATGCTTGGTGTTCCGAAATATCCTCGATGAAATCTGGAAGCTTCTGGAGAAACTGCTTAGTGTTCTGTTAATTCATCTCACAGAGTTACATCTGTGGCCTTCTGTATCTCGCCATCCCTTTATTTCTGTGGAATCTGAGAATGATATCGGATCCCTTAAGACTATAGGGGTCAAAGGGAATATCCTCCAATAACAAGAGAAAGGAGCTTTCTGAGAAACTTCTATGTAAGCCCGTGAATATCTCACAGACTTACAGCTTTCCCCCTAAGAAGCCTTTCGCTACTAGAAGTTCTGAATTGGCAAGTGATATTTGGAAGCCACTTGAGTAGGCTATATGGGTGGTAAATATCCTCAGATGAAATCTGAAAGAAGCTTTCTTGAGAAACTGCTTAATGTTCTGCTAATTCATCTCACAGAGTTAAGCATCTGTATTTCTGTGGATCTCTTTGCTAGCCTTATTTGTGGAATTGAGAACAGATATTTCGATCCCTTTGAAGACTATAGGAAGGAATATCCTCCGAGCAACAGAAAGTAGCTTTCTGAGACACTTGTTTATGTTCTGTGAAATCTCACAGAGTTACAGCTTTCCCGGCCAAGAAGCCTTCGCTTAAGACAGTTCTTGTGGAATTGGCAAAGGATATTTGGAAGCCCAAAGAGGGCTGGCAAGGCGCTGTTGTCCCACATGAACCTGCTAAAGCTTCGAGAAACGCCTGCATGACCTCACCCAGTCTACACCGGTCTGTCTTAACTCCTCTCTTGCCAATCCTATTTGTGGAATCTGAGAACAGATACTTTCGGGTTGCCTTTGTTCAGGGCCAAAGGAAATATAGCCGATAACAAAGAGAAAGAAGATTTCTGAGAAACTTCTTTTGTAAGTGTTCTGTGGAAATCATCTCACAGAGTTAAGCAGCTTTCCCTCAAGAAGCCTAAGACATACAGTTCTTGTGGAATAGGCGCGAGACAGCCTGCTAGAGGGCTATGGTGAAAAGGAAATATCCTCAGATGAAATTCAAACAAGCTTTCATAACTGCCTGCATGTGTGACTCCCACTCACAGAGATACACATCTGTATTTTCCTCGTGGATCTCTTCAAGGCTAGCCTTATTTCTGTGGAATCTGAGGAACAGATATTTCGATCCCTTTGAAGACTATAGGGCCAAAGGAAATATCCTCCGATAACAAGAGAAAGAAGCTTTGAGAAACTTCTGTCCTCTGCTGGAAATCATCTCAAGGAGTTACAGGTTTCCCCTCAAGAATCCTTCGCTAAGACAGATCTTGTGGAGTTTGCAAAGTGATATTTGGAAGCCCAAGCAGAGGTCTATGTTGAAAAATAAAATATCCTCAGATGAAATCTGGAAGGAAGCTTGAGTTACTTGTCTGGTGAGGGGACTTCCACTCACAGAGTTACACTCTATTTCGTGGATCTCTTTGCTAGCCTTATTTCTGTGGAATGTGATAACAGATATTTGATCCCTTTGAAGACTATATAGAGCCAAAGGAAATATCCTCCGAGCACAAAGAGAAAGAAGCTTCTGAGAAACTTCTTTATGTTCTGTGAAATCATTTCAAAGAGTTAGAGCCTTCTCCTCAAGAAGCCTTCACAGAGTTCTTGTGGAATTGGCAAAGTTTAAGCTCAGAGGCTGCGTGGTGAAAAGGAAACATCTCTATAAACCAAAAGCAGCTTTCTTGAGTCATCGCTCTGTGATGTGTGATTTACACTCACAGAGTTACATCTGTGCTTCGTGGATCTCATACTCTTAATTCTTAATAATTCGGTAACAGAGACGGATCCCTTTGAAGACTATAGGGCTAAAGGAAATATAATTCGAGCAACAGCAGCAGCTTTGAAACTTCTTTGTGTTCTGAGAAATCATCTCACAGAGTTACAGCTTTCACAGTTTTCCTTTCAAGACAGTTCTTGTGGAATTGGCAAGTGCGATATTTGGAAACCCATAGATACAAGCCGGAAAACGGTAAATATCCTCAGGTAAACCCAAGCAGCTTCTCTTGGAGAAAACTGCTTAGTGTTCTGTTATTAATTCATCTCTACAGAGTTACATCTGTATTTCTCTGTGGACTTTGCTAGCCTTATTTCTGTGGAATCTGAGAACAGATATTTCGGATCCCTTTAAGACTATAGGGCCAAGGGAATATCCTCCTCGATAACAAAGAGAAAGAAGCTTGAGAAAACTTTGTGTTCTGTGAAATCATCTCAGAGACTTTCATGTTTTCCCACGCTAGCTCTCTTTCGCTAAATCAGTTCTTGTGGAATTTGCAAAGTGATATTTGGAAGCCCATAGGGGACTTGGTAAAAAAGAAGAAATATCCTCTGATGAAATCTGAAAGAATCTTTGTGAGAAACTGCTTAGTATTCTGTGAATTCATCTCACAGATTTACAATTTTCCCCTCAAGAGCCTACTGCCTGTCTTGTGGAATTCGCGAAATGATATTTGGAAGCCCATAGAAGGTCAATACGTGAAAAATGAAATAGAGAAAATCTGGAAGAAGGTTTCAGAAACTCTTTTGTGATGTGTGACTTCCGCCCACAGGAGTTACATCTGTATTTCTGTGGGATCTTTGCTTACCTGATTTCTGTGAATCTGAGAACAGATATTTTGGATCCTTTCGAAGACTATGGGGGCCAAAGGAAATATCCCCCGATAAGAAAGAAAGAATCTTTCACAAACTTCTTTGTGTTCTGTGAAATCATCTCACAGAGTTACAGCCACAAGCCTTTCTCTAAGAGAGTTCTTGTGGACTCAAGTAGTGTATTTTGGCCCATAGAGGGCTATGGTGAAAAAGGAAAAAATCCTTAGAGAACCAAGCAGCTTGGGAGGTTCGTGATGTGTGACTTCCACCACAGAGTTACATTCATTTCATGGATCTCTTTGCTAGCCTTATTTCTGTGGAATCTGAGAACAGGTATTTCGGATCCCTTGGAAGATTATAGGGCCAGCAAACATCTCCCATCACAAAGAGAAATAAACTTTCTGAGAAACTTTGTGTTCTGTGAAATCATCTCACAGAGTTACAGCTTCACCTCAAGAAGCCTTTCTCTTAAGAGAGAGTTCTTGTGGAATTCAAGAAAGTGATACTGGAAGCCCAAGCAGAGGCTATGTGAAAAAGGAAAAATCCTTAGAGAAAAACTGAAAGCAGCTTTCTGGAGAAAGTTCTTTGTAGGCACTCCCACTCACAGAGTTACATCTGTATTTCATGGATCTCTTTGCTAGCCTTTTATTTCTGTGAATCTGAGATCAGATATTCTCGATCCCTTGGAAGATTATAGGGCCAAAGGAAATATCCTCCTCGATCACAAAAGAGAGCGGCCGGAGAAATCCTCTTCGTGGTTCTTGCTAACTCATCTCACAGAATTACAGCTTTCCTGTCAAGAAGTCTTTCACAAGACACTTCTTCGGAATTTGCAATGTGATATTGGCCAAGTAGAGGGCTATGTTGAAAAAAGGAAATATCCTCCAATGCAATCTGGAAAGAAGGCTCGAAACGCTTAGTACTCTGCACTGGCGTCACAGATTTACAGTTTTTCCCTCAAGAAGCCACTGTAAGCCTGTTCTTGTGGAATCGCAGTGATATTTGGAAGTCGGCGAGGGCTTTGCAAAAAGGAAATATCCTCCTCGATGAAATCTGAAAGAAGCTTGAGAAACTTCTTTGTGTTCTGTAAAATCATCTCAGAGATTCTTACAGCCTCAAGAAGCCGGCCGCTAAGCCTGTTCCTGTGGAATTCGCAGTTGATATTTCTCAAGACCATAGAGGGGTATATGGGTGAAAAGGCAATATCCTCAGAGAAAAACTGGAAAGAAGCTTTCTGAGAAACTTTGTGATGTGTGACTTCCAATCACAGCGCACCGTGCCGCGGAATGTCATTCTTAGCCTTATTTCCGTGGGAATCTGAGAACAGATATTTCGGATCCCTAAAGAATATAGGGCCAAAGGAAATATAATCCGGAGCAACAAGAGAAAGAGCTTGAGTAAACTTCTTTGTGTTCTGTGAAACACCACAGTTAAGAGGCCTCCCCTCAAGCTACAGAGTTCTCGTGGAATTGTCAAAGTGATATTTGCAGCCCATAGAAGTCTATGGTAAGAAAGGAAATATCCTCCATGAAATCTGGAAGGAAGCTTTATGAGAAACTGCTTAGGTTCTGTGTATTCATCTCACAGAGTTACAGCTTCCCTCAAGAAATGCTCGCCTCCTGGAATCTGCCACAAAGTGATATATGGAAGCCCATTGAGGCTGGGTGGTGAAAAAGGCAATATCCTCAGAGAAAAAAGTGGAAAGAAGCTTTCTGGAAACTGCTTTTGATGTGCGGACTTCCACACAGAGTTACATCTGTATTTCATGGATCCCTTGCTAGGCCTTATTTCTGTGGAATCTGTTGCAGATACTTCGGATCCGCTTGAAGACTATTATAGGTAGGGCCAATGGAAATATCCTAAGATAACAAAGAGAAAGAAGCTTGACAAACTTCCTTGTAAGGTTCTGTGAAATCATCTCACAGAGCAGCTTTCCCTCAAGAAGCCGCTAAGCCTGTACTTGTGGAATTTTAAAGTGATATTTGGAAGCCCTTAGAGGGCTATGGTGAGAAAGGCACATCCTCAGAGAAACTGAAAGAAGCTTTGAAATGCTCTGTGATGTCTCACTTCCTCTCACCGAGTTGCACTGCATGGATCTGCTAGCCTTATTTCTGTGAATTGAGAACAGATATTTCGGATCCCTTTGAAAAACTGTAGGGCCAAAGGAAATATCCTCCGATAACAACAGAAAGAAGCTTGAGAAACTTGTTGCTCTGTAAAATGATCTCACAGAGTTAGAGCTTCGCTAGTCAGCTAAGACAGTTCTTCTGAATTGGCAAAGTGATATTTGGAAGCCCATAGAGGGCTATGGTGTAAAGCAAATATCCCTCAGACAAAATCTGGAAGAAGCTTTCTGAGAAACTGGTTGGTGTTCTGTGCATTCATTTCACAGAGTTACAGCTTTCACCTCAAGAAGCCGCTCTCTAAACCTGTTCTTCTGGAATTTGCAAAGTGCTATTTGGAAGCCAATACAGGGCTCCGGTGAAAAAGGCAATATCCTCAGAGAGAAACTGGAAAGATGCTTTCTGAGAAACTGCTTTGTGATGTGTGACTTCCACTCACAGAGTTACATCTGTATTTGGTGGATCTCTTTGCTAGCCTTATTTCTGTGGAATCTGAAAACACATATTTCGGATCCATTTGAAGTCTATATGGCCAAAGGAAATATTCTCTGATAACAAAGAGAAAGAAGCTTTCCGAGAAACTTCTTTGGGTTCTGTGAAATCATCTCACAGAGTTACAGCTTTCCCCTCAAGAAGCCTTTCGCTAAGAGAGTTCTTGTGGAATTTGCAAAGTGATATTTGGAAGCCCATAGAGGGCTACGGTGAAAAAGGAAATATACTCCGATGAAATCTGGAAAGAAGCTTTCTGAGAAGCTGCTTAGTGTTCTGTGAATTCACCTCACAGAGTTACAGATTTCCCCTCAAGAAGCCGCTCGCTAAGCCTGTTCTTGTGG
This sequence comes from Papio anubis, assembly GCF_008728515.1. Classification (NCBI taxonomy): domain Eukaryota; kingdom Metazoa; phylum Chordata; class Mammalia; order Primates; family Cercopithecidae; genus Papio; species Papio anubis. The sequence goes on from NW_022161344.1 coordinate 8,492, forward strand.
AATTTGCAAGGTGATATTTGTGCTTCTCCATAGAGGGCTACGGTGAGAATGGCAGTATCCTCAGAGAAACTCTGGAAAGAAGCTTTCTGAGAAACTGCTTTGTGGATGTGTGATCACTCACAGGAGCGCATCTGGGTACCGTGATCTTTCCAGCCATGGGAATCTGAGAACAGATATTTCTGATCCCTTTAAGCACTTATGAACCAAAGAAATATCCTCCGTAACAAAGAGAGAAAACTTCTTTGTGTTCTTGAAATCATCTACAGAGTTACAGCTTCCCTCAAGAAGTATTTCACTAACAGAGTTCTTGTGGAATTTGTAAAGTGATATTTGTAAACTCTTAGAGGGCTATGGTGAAAAAGGAAATATCCTCCCATGAAATCTGAAAGCAGCGACTTGAGACAAAAGCTCTCAGTGCTCTGTGAATTCATGTCACAGAGTTACAGCTTTACCCAAGAAACCGGGCCGCTACTTGTTCTTGTGGAATTTAAAGTGATATTTCAAGCCCATTGAGATCATGAAATGGCAATATCCTCAGCTTAAAACTGGAAAGAAGCTTGAGAAACAACTTTGTGATGAGACTTCCACCCACAGAGTTACATCTGTATTTGGTGGGTCTCAGCCTTATTTCTGTGGAATCTGAACTGATATTTCAGATCCCTTTGAAGACTACAGGTCCAAAGGAAATATCCTCCCGATAACAACAAAGAGAAAGAAGCTTGAAACTTCTTTGTGTTCTGTGAAATCACCTCACAGAGTTACAGCTTCCCTCGCTAGCCTCTTCGCTACTAAGACAGTTCTTGTGGAATTTGCAAAAGGAGATTGGAATCCCATAGAGGGTAATGGTGAAAAAGGAAATATAATTTGATGAAATCTGAGCAGTTTCTTGGAGAAGCTCTCAGCAGCCTGCACCCATTCAGAGTTATAGTTTCTCAAGAACCCGGTCGCTAAGCCCGCTCTGTGGAATTCGCAGAAAGTGATATTTGCAAGCCCATAGAGCACCGTGGTGAAAGGCACATCCTCAGAGAAAAAATTGGAGAAGTTTTGTTAGAAACTGCTGATGTGTGACTTCCACTCACCAGAGTTAGATCTGTATTTCGTGGTCTCACTGGCTCTGCAAACCAGGAACAGATATCGATCCCTTGAAACGAGAAATGCAAAGCAGCATCCTCATCATTAAAGAGGTTGAAGCTTCCTGAGAAACTTCGCAAGCCTGCAAATATCTCACTGTGTTACACCTTTCCTCTCAAGCAGCCTTCTTTAAGATACAGTTGTTGTGGAATTTGCAAAGTGGTATTTGGGAAGTATGCATAGGTCTATGGTTAAAAATGAAACATCCTATATGAAATTCAAGCGTTTCAGAAACTGCTTAGAGGTGAATTCATCTCACAGAGTTACAGCTTTCCCCTCTAAAAGTCACAGCTTCTCTAAGCCTGTCTGCGGAATTCGAAAAGTGATATTTGGAAGCCTTAGAGGGCTATTGGGTGTGGTGAAAAAGGCAATATCCCCAGAGAAAAACTGAAAGAATCCTTCTGAGAAACTGCTTTGTGATGTGTGACTTCCACTCACAGAGCTACATCTGTATTTCGTGGATCTCTTTGCTATCCTTATTTCTGTGGATCTGAGAACAGATATTTCTCGATCCCTTTGAAGACTATAGGCCAAAGAAATATCTCGATAACAAAGTTTTCTAAACAAGTTTTCTGAGAAACTTCGTATTCCTGAATTTCAATAGAGTTACAGCTTCTAAGAAGCCGCCGCTAACACAGTTCTTCTGTTCTGGCAAAGGATATTCTAAGCCCATAGAGGGCTATGGAGAAAGGCACATCCTCAGAGAAAACTGGAAAAGATGCTTCTGCTGCTTTGTGATGTGACTTCAATCACAGAGTTTACTCCATTTCGTGGATCTCTTTGCTAGCTTTATTTCTGTGGAAACTCATGTTCGCGATTATCGGATCCTCAGCGACCGCAGTCAAAGGCAACATCCTCCGCTATATGCCAGCTCGAGAAACCGTCGGGTGTCTGCACCATCCGCCAGAGTTTCAGCTTCCCGCCAGCCTCTTCACGCCCGCGACCGGCAAGTGATATTTGGAAGCCCATGGCGGCTATGTAAAGCAAATATCCTCAGATGAAATCTGAAAGAAACTTCTTCTGAGAAACCGCTTAGTGTTGTGTGAATTCATTTCATTAGGAGTTACAGCTTTCACTCATAGCCGCCTCTCTAAGCCTGTTCTTGTGGAATTCGCAGTGATTTGGAAGCCATAGAGAGCCATGGTGAAAAAGGCGAATATTCCCGTGATGAAATCTACAGCTTTCTGAGAAACTGCTTTGTGATGCACTTCCCACTACAGAGTTACATCTGTATGGATCTCTTTGCTAGCCTATTTCTGCGGAATCTGAGAACCGAGTATTTTGACCTTTCGAAGATTATAGGGCCAAAGAAATATCCTCCGATATCAAAGAGAAAGAAGCTTTCTCTGAGAAACTTCTTTGTGTTCTATAGGAAATCATCTCACAGCGTTACAGCTTTCCCCTAGAAGCCTTTCGCTAAGATACAGTTCTTGTGGAATTGGCAAGAGATATTTGGAAGCCCATAGTGGGTTCTGGTGGAAAAGGAAATATCTTCCGTTGAAATCTGCAAAGAAGCTTGAGAAACTGCTTAGTGTTCTGTGAATTCATCTAACAGAGGTACAGCTTCTAGAAGCCGCCGCCAAGCCTCTTCATTTGGAATTCAAAAGTGATATTTGGAAGCCCATAGAGGGCTATGGTGAAAAGGCAATATCCTCAGCTTAAAAACTGCAAAAGAAGTTTTCTGAGAAAGTGTTTGTGATGTGTGACTTCCAGTCACAGAGTTACATCTGTATTTCTTCGTGGATCGCTTTATAGCCTTATTTCGTGGAATCTGAGAACAAATATTATTTCGGATCCCTTGAAGACTATAGGGCCAAAGAAAGTATCCTCCGATAAAGAGAAAGAAGCTTGAGAAACTTCTTTGTGTTCTGTGAAATCATCTCACAGAGTTGTTTACCCTCCATAAGACTTTCAACACAGTTCTTGTAGGAATTTGCAAAGTGATGTTTGGAAGCCAATAGAGGGCTATGGTGAAAAGGAAATATCCAGATGAAATCTGAAAAGAAGCTTTCTGAGAAACTGCTTAGTGTTCTGTGAATTCATCACACAGTCTCTAAAGCTTTCCCTCAAGAAGCCGCCAGCTGCCTGTTATTGGGAATTCGAAAGTGATATTTGAAGCCCATAGAGGGCTATGGTGAAAAACGTAAATATTCCCTGAGAAAACCGGCAGCTTCATAAACCGTTTCGTGCCTGTGAATTCATCTCACAGAGTTGGCTAGAAGCTCTCGCAAGAAACAGCCCGCTAACTGTTCTGAATTCGGTGCGATATTTGAAGCCCATAGAGGGATATGGAATAAGTGTAATATCCTCAGAGAAAACTGGAAAGAAACTTTCTGAGAACGCTTCGTGATGTGCAGTTCCGCCTCACAGAGTTACATCTGTATTCGTGGATCTCTTTGGTAGCCTTATTTCTGTGGAATCTGAGAACAGATATTTCGATCCCTTTGAAGACTATAGGGCCAAAGGAAATATCCTCCCATCACAAAGAGAAAGAAGTTTCTGAGAAACTTCTTTGTGTTTGCAAACCATCTCACAGAGATAAGGCTTCCCTCAAGAAGCCTTTCACTCAAGACAGAAGCCAAGCGTGGAATTTGCAAAGTGATATTTGAAGCCCATAGAGTGCTATTGTGAAAAGGACATCCTCCGATGAAATCAAAAAGAAGCTTGGAGAAACTGCTTAGTGTTCTGTGAATTCATCTCAGATCTCTATATTATTTCCCTCAAGAAGCCGCTAAGCCTGTTCTTGTGACCATGAGGCCAAGCCCAGAGAGGGGGCAAGACGGCGCAAATATCCTCAGAGAAAACCAAGCAGCCTCTTGGGAAACTGCTTTAGGATGTGTGACTTCTCTCACAGAGTTACATCTGTATTTCAGTGGATCTCTTTGCTAGATTTATTTCAAGGATCTGAGAACAGATGGCCGGATCCCTTTGAAGACTATAGGGCCAAAGGAAATATCCCTGAAAACAAAAGAGAAAGAAGCTTTCTGAGAAACCCCGTGTTCTGTGAAATCATCTGATAGAGTTACAGCTTCCCTCAAGAAGCCTATCTTTAAGACAAATTTTGTGGAATTTGCAAAGTGATATCGGAAGCCCATGGAGGGCTATGGTGAAAAAGGAAATATCCTCCCATGAAATCTGGGGCTAGCTTTCTGAGAAACTGCTTAGTGTTCTGTTAATTCATCTCAATATTACAGCATCTCAAGCAGCCGCCTGGCTAGTCGTTCTGGTGGAATTGCCAAGAAAGATATTTGGAAGCCCATAGAGGGCTATGTGGTGTGCTAAATTATCCTCAGATGAAATCTGGAAATAAGCTTTTGAGAAACTGTTTGTGATGTGCATCACCACAGAGTTACATCTGTATTTCGTGGACTTTTGCTAGCCCTCGCCTCTCTGTGGAATTCCAGAACAGATAGCCCTGGTCCCTGTGAAGACTATGGCTTCAAAAAGAAATATCCTCCGATAACAAAGAGAAAGAAGCTTCTGAGAAACTCCTCGAAGTCTTGAAATCATCTCGCAGAGTTACAGCTTCAAGAAGCCGCTTCACTAAGACAGTTCAAGTGGAATTTGGTAAAGATATTTGGAAGCCATGAGGCTATGAAAAGGAAATATCCTCCTCAGATCTAATCTGGAAAGAAGCTTTCTGAGAAAATTCTTAGTGTTCTCTGAATATATTCACAGAGCGGCGGTGTCTCCCCTCAAGAAGCCTTTCGCTAAGATAGTTCTTTTTGATTTGCAAAGTGATATTCGGAAGCCCATAGAGGGCCATGGTGAAAAAGGCAATATCCTCAGAGAAAAACTGGAAAGAAGCTTTCTGAGAATCTGCTTTGTGATGTGTGACTCGCACTCACAGAGTTACATCTGTATTTCATGGATCTGTTTGCTAACCTTATTTCTGTGGAATCTGAGAACAGATATTTCGGATCCCTTTGAAGACGATAGGGCCAAAGGAAATATCCTCCGATACAAAGGGAAAGAAGCAATCTGAGAAACTTCTTTGTGTTCTGTGAAATCATCTCACAGAGTTACAGCTTTCCCCTCAAGAAGCCTTTCGCTAAGACAGTTCTTGAGGAATTTGCAAAGTGATATTTGGATGCCCGTAGAGGGCTATGGTGAAAAAGAAAATATCCTTCGATGAAATCTGGAAAGAAGCTTCGTGAGAAACTGCTTAGTGTTCTGTGAATTCATCTCACAGAGTTACAGCTTTCCACTCAAGAAGCCGCTCGCTAAGCCTGTTCTTGTGGAATTCGAAAGTGATATTTGGAAGCCCATAGAGGGCTACGTTGAAAAAGGAAATATCCTTAGAGAAAAACTGGAAAGAATCTTTCTGAGAAACACTTTGTGATGTGTGACTTCCGCCCTCAGAGTTACATGTGTATTTCGTGGATCTCTTTGCTAGCCTAATTTCTGTGGAATCTGAGAACAGATATTTCGGATCCCTTTGAAGACTATAGGGCCATAGGAAATATCCTCCAATAACAAAGAGAAAGAAGCTTACTGAGAAATTTCTTCGTGTTCTGTGAAATCATCTCACAGATATAGCTTTCCCCTCAAGAAGCCTTCGGGCTAAGCCTGTTGCTCGTGTATCTGCTATCAAGCCCATAGAGCGCTTATGGTGAAAAAGGAAATATCCTCACATGAAATCTGGAAAGAAGATTTCTGAGGACCGCTCGTGAATTCATCTCATTGTGAGTTGGCAGCCTATTTGGCCAGCCGCTTAAGCCTGTTCTTTGTGGAATCTTTCAGAAGTGATATTTGGAAGCCAGTACAGGGCTAAGGGTGAAAAAGGCAATATCCTCAGAGAAAAACTGGAAAGAAATTTCGACAAACTCCTTTGTGATGTGACTTCCACTCACAGAGTTACATGTGTATTTCTTGGATCTCTTTGCTAGTCTCTATTTCTGTGGAATCTGAGAAAGGATATTTCGATCCCTTTGAAGACTATAGTGCCAAAGGAAATACCCTCCCATAACAAAGAGAAAGAAGCTTTCTGAGAAACTTCTTTGTGTTCTGTGAAATCATCCTTACCAGATATAGCTTTCCCAAGAAGCCTCGCCAAGACAGTTCTGTGGTATTTGCAGCGAGAGGACAGCCCATAGAGGACTATGTTGAAAAAGGAAATATCCTCCATGAAATCTGGAAGAAGCTTATGTTCACTGTAGTGTTCAGCCGGATTCATCTCACAGAGGTAGAAGCTCTCTCGCAAGGGAAGCCGCCGCCAAGGCTAAGCTTGTTCTTGTTTAATTCGCAAGTGATTTTGTTCGCGAGGCCATGTTCCACAATATCCTCAGAGAGAAAAACTGCTGCTTTCTGAGAAACTGCTTTGTGCATGACTTCCACTCACAGAGTTACATGTGTATTTCTGTGGATCTCTTTGCTAGCCTCTTATTTCTGTGTGGAACCTGGAACAGAGATATTTCTCTTGGATCCTTTGAAGACTAGAAATAAAGGAAATAATAATTCCTCCGATAACAAAGCCAGTGCTAGAAGCTTTCTGAGAAACTTTGTGTTCTGTGAAATCATCTCACAGAGTTACAGCTTTCCCTCAAGAAGCCTTTCTGCTAAGACAGTTCTCTGGAATTTGCAAAGTGATATTTGAAGCCCATGGAGGGCTATATCGCAAGGAAATAACCTCGATGAAATCTGGAAAGAAGCTTGAGAAACTGCTTAGTGTTCTCTGAATTATCTCACAGACTTACAGCTTCCCTCCAAAAGCCACTCGCTAGCCTGCCTTGTGGGAATTTGGAAAGTGATATTTGGAAGCCCATAGAGGCTATGCGGTGAAAAGGCAATATCCTCAGAGAAAAACTGGAAAGAAGCTTTCTTGAGAAACGCTTTTGCGTTCTGTGACTATCTATGACTTATAGCTTCCTCAAGAAGCCGCTAAGCCTGCTGTTCTTGTGGAATTCGCAAAGTGATATTCGGAAGCCCGTAGAGGGCTATGGTGAAAAAGGCAATATCCTCAGAGAAAACTGGAAAGAAGCTTGAGAAACTGCTTTACGTGACTTCCACTCACAGAGATACATCTCTATTTGTGGATCACTTTCCTAGCCTTATTTCTGTGGAATAGAGAACAGATATTGATCCTCAAGACTCTGTGGCCAAAGGAAATATCCTCCTCGAGCAACAAAGAGAAAGAATCTTTCTGAGAAACTTTGTGTCTCATAAACAACTCATGAGTTACAGCTTTCCCCCGGGTTGGGGAAGACTGTATAAGACAGATCTTCTTCAGGTCATGCGCGGATATCGGAGCCTTGTAGTGGGCTATGGTGAAAAAGGAAATATCCCTCCGATGAAATCTGAAAGAAACTTTCTGAGAAACCGACGAAAACTGCAATCACATCACAGAATTACAGCTTTCCCAACAAGCCGCCTGCCAGTTTCCATTCCCGTGCATTTTGGTAAAGCGGAGATTAAACCATGAGTGGCTATGGTGAAAAAGGAAATGCCATCCCCTGTTCCAGCAGCTTCGGAAAATGCTCGAAACGCATCGCACCGCCAGACATGTGTATTTCTGTGGATCTCTTTATAGCCTGGCTTCTCGTGGGAAACTGAGGATATCGAACCTCGTTAATTTCACAGGGCCAAAGGCGAAATATCCCACATTAACAAAGAGAAGTTTGAGAACTTTTTGGTTTCGCAAACACCCCACAGGAGTTACAGCTTTCCCTCAAGAAGCCTTTCACAACACAGTTTTGTGGAATTTGGTGCTGATGATGCAAAGCCCATAGAGGGCCATGGTGAAAAGGAAATATCCTCAGATGAAATCTGAAAGAAGCTTTCTCGGCGAACCTCGCCAGGCCTTTGTCCATCTCACTGAGTTACGCTCTCAAGAAGATGCCGCCAGGCTCATACCTCGTGGAATTCGAAGTGATATTTGGAAAGCTCATAGAGGGCGTTGCGTGAAAAGGAAATATCCTCAGAGAAAATTGTAAAGAAGTTTTCTGAGAAACTGCTTTGTGATGTGACTTCAACTAACAGAGCTGCGACCGTGCTCACGGATCTCTTTGCTAGCCTTATTTCTAGGAATCTTGAGAACAGATATTTCAAACCCTGTTATTTCGAGAACAAAGTAAAACATCTTCCGCATAACAAGGAGAAAGATGCCGCTGTCTGAGAAACTTTTCGTTCTGCGGTGAAATCATTTCACAGAGCGGCAGCTTCACAGCCTCGCCAAGACGGTTCTTGTGGAATATGCAAAGTGATATTTGGAAGCCCATAGATGGCTGGGTGGTGAAAAAGGAAATATCCTCAGAGAAAACGTGTTGTGCTCGAAACCACAGCATGACTCACCCCAGAGTTACATCTGTATTTCGTGGATCTCTTTGCTAGCCTTATTTCTGTGGAATCTGAGAACAGATATTTCACATCCCTTCGAAGACTATAGGTCCAAAGTAAATATCCTCCGATAACAAAGGGAAAGGAGCTTTCTGAGAAACTTGTTTGTGTTCTTTGAAATCATCTCACAGAGTTACAACTTTCACCTCAAGAAGCCTTTGGCTAAGACAGTCTTTGTGGAACTTGCAAAGTGATATTTGGAAGCCCATAGAGGGCTATGGTGAAAAAGGAAATATCCTCAGATGAAATCTGGAAAGAAGATTTCTGAGAAATTGCTTAGTGTTCTGTGAATTCTTCTCACAGAGTTACAGCTCACCCCTCAAGAGGCCGCTTGCTCAGCCTGTTCTTCTGGGATTCGCAAAGTTATATTTGGAAGCTCATAGAGGGCTATGGTGAAAAAGGGAATATCCACAGAGAAAAACTGGAAAGAAGCTTTCTGAGAAACTCCTTTGTGATATGTGACTTACACTCACAGAGTTACATCTGTATTTCGTGGATATCTTTGCTAACCATATTTCTGTGGAATCTGAGAAGAGATATTTCGGATCCCTTTTAAGACTATAGGGCCAAAGGAATTAACCTCTGATGAGAAGGAGAAAGAACCTTTCTGAGAAACTTCTTTGTGTTCTGTGAAATCATCTCACAGAGTTACAGCTTTCCGGTCAAGAAGCCTTTCGCTAAGAGAGTTCTTGTGGAATTTGCAAAGTAATATTGGGAAGCCCATAGAGGGCTATGGTGAAAAAGGAAATATCCTCCGATGAAATCTGGAAAAAAGCTTTCTGAGAAACTGCTTAGTGTTCTGTGAATTCACCTCACAGAGTTACAGCTTTCCCCTCAAGAAGCCGCTCGTTAAGCCTG
>NW_022161345.1:0-17809 GCF_008728515.1 Papio anubis
CCATGGTTTCATGAATTTCTGTGGCCGAAGAGGATTCCTTTGTGTACTGTAGTTTCTTTTTCCCTTTGTGCATGAACAGGTAGGTTGATTGGATATGTTCCCTATTGTGAATAGTGCTTCTGTTGCCACAGGAAGGCCGGTATCTCTTCAACATAACAGATTCCATGTGCTTTCTGTGTATAACTGGCGGTGGGATTGCCAGGTGAACGGGTAGTTGTAATGTAAAGTGTTTAAGGCACCTTCAACTGCTTCACTTCGTGTGTATAATAATGTACATTCCCACCAAAAGTGTATAAAAGTGTCTTTTTCTGCATTTCTACGTTGGCCACTGCCTGTGAACATATGGGTTGTTTTTTTGTTTGTTTGTTTGTTTTTGGTAAGTTTCATTCTAATTAAAGTGAGAGGTATCTGCATGTGATTTGTACTTAGACATTTGTGTGAGGATTAGTGAAGTTGAGCGACTTCTCTTTGACCTGTCAATTTCATGTTTTCTTTTCAAATGTGCCTGTTCCGGTTCCTTGCCCAGTTTCAGCTTGGGTATTAGCTTTTGTTCATTTTCCCAGTTAGAGTAGTGTTAGTTTTTCGTACATGTTAGATAACAACGCCATTCACAGATATGATTCTGCTGAACTTTCTTTCAGTCTGTAGGATGCTTTCTTTAATAGTTCATTGTTTCTCTTCCCCATGCGGAAGCTCTAAAATGTTGTATAGTCCCATGTGTTTGTATTCACATTGTTAGCAGTGATTTTTGTGTCCCATCCAAAAAGAACAAAAAATAAGAAAAAGTATTACCAAATCAATTGCACGGTCTAAGGGTTTCTTGCCATAGATAATTTTTGCTCTTGTTTTCTTTCTTTTTTTGCAAACTGCATGTAGAGATACAAGTTTTGCTGAGATACAGACTCCCACTTTTCTTATAGGAGCTTTGCGGCTCCAGGATTGGGTTTAAGTGTTTATTTGGTGTTGATTTGGTGTTATTACATGTTTCAGACCCTGAAATGTTGACTTCTTTGTCTTATTTTTGTCTGATACAGCACAAAGGGAGTTGTGTTCAAATTAAGCTGTGGGAAATCCTTTAGATACTGGGTTCAAACGATTCTCTCCTTCCTTGATGTTCACTTAGGTGACAGGTGTCTGAAAGTCTGGGAAGATCCATAGTGGAAAACGTTTATCTGTATTTCGTGGAGACTGATGGCCAGCTCCCTTCTGCCCAGCAGCCCTACTGATTACTGAAATACCTCCCATCTCAAACCCTTCAGTAAATATTTAAGTGATTCATCAAAGATTTAAACTTTAAGGAATTAGAGTGACCCAGTAGAACTTGAATTTAACTAGAATTTAGATTTGAGAGTAGCTGGTCAGTAGAAGTATGGTAGATTGGGTGATATACTATGGTTTTTAAGGGTTTTTGTTTTGTTTTGTTTTGTTTTCTTTAAACAGAGTTAACAATAATCATTTTGAATAAAGAAGGAAAACATTAAACGGTTGGTATGTGTAACATGAACACTGTTCCATGACTTGTTCAGCCATAGCCTCAATTTGACATGCTAGACTATGAATCCTAAAGACTGGTATACAGTTACTACATTGGAGTTACTTTTCTCATTCCATGAACTGTAGAACATTTTGAATAGTATTTTAAAATTTTATTTTAATGAAAGCTTAGAAAAAAAAAAACCCTTACTTATACACTAAAGAAAGTAAACATAAAATAGTCTCCCGCCTGACTCGCAAAAGACCCATGGCCTGATCCTGGCCAGCAGGAGCAGCTGGAAAGTTAAGGAGCAGAGGGCCGGATGCGCCATTGAGCTGCCAGCCTCCTGGGGATGACCAGGGGTGTCACGGTCTGGATGAAGGATGGCAGACGTGTTCTGGCCAACATTCCGTGGGGTCCCAGCCACTGCAGGAGGTGCTGGCCTACTGGGATTTGGGGTTCCAGCTGGCAGGAAAGTTTGTAGCTGCAGTGGACAGAGAGGTAGCTGTGGGGAGGCCACCAAGACACACACATCAGGTCCCCTCTCCCCCTCAGTGCATGCCCAGTTGAAAATCCCGGGTCCCCAGCGTCCCCACATGCATGACAGGGCTTGACGCTGGTCGCGGGAGTAACGCCATAGGCTCTCTGTAGCTGGCCACAGGAGAGCTCCCAGGCCACGTAGTGGCTGACACCTGTAATATCAGTACTTTGGGGAGGCTGTGTATGGATTACTTTGAGGCCAGGACTTTGAGACCAGCCTGGACAACATCATGAAACCCCATCAAAGTGCCTGGTAGGAACAACAGCAGCAGAACAACAGGACATGGTAAGTCTGTACCTGCTGTACCATATCCTGGGACATGATGTACAGCGGTAGTCCCAGCTGCTTGGGAGGCTGGACAGCGTCTGAGCTCCAGGAGGCAGACGTTGCAGTGAGCAGAGATGACGAGCACACTGCAGTGCAGGCAGCCTCTGGGTGCAGAGCTAGACCAGCTAAAAATGAGAGCCTTCTCCCACCTCTGCCCGTCTGTTGTGTAGGCCCTCACCCCTCTCCCTGTCACTGAGCTGCTCCATTCTTTGAAATAGGTGGACACTTTCTCAAGAGGCTTGAAGCCTGTAATTCATGGCAGCCACTTGAGGCAGCTGCATTTCCTGCAGAACTCGGACTCTAGAGACAGAGAGAGGAGAGGCTGACACGGCCCATGGAAGATGCTGAGGGGACCTTGATGTTGGGGAGAAGGGGCCATCCCTTGGGCAGTTTCTCTGCAGGGCCCCATGCAGCCCCCAGCCTGTTGTCTTCTCAGAGCTGGATGTAAATATCCCTCCTGCAGTGAATCTGGTCTTGATCCAGTGCCTCCTTTCTCCCCACTCCCCCACTGGGATAGATTTCCTTCCTGTGTGTGTCAACCCCTCCCAGTAAACCTTGGGCAAGTATGTAGAGGATGGAGCCAGGAGTAACCGCCCAGGGTGGACTGTGAGGTCCACATCCACCTCCTCCAGCAGCAAGGCCGCCCCAGCTGCTCACTTCCTCCTCTTGCTGATGCTGCTCCCCCTGGAAGGCAGACAGAGTCCATCACAAAGGTCAATGGCTCACAACTAGCTCCCACTCCACCCCCTTCCCATGCTGTACTCACTGCCAGGGACACCAGGGTCAGGGATGTGCATGTGACAGGACTTGGATCTGCCTCAGACCTGGCTCTAGAGCAGGGGCATGGGAGCGAGGCTCAGGGTCACCTGCCCCACCTTTTTCTTGATGAGACAGGGAAACTGAGGTCTCTTATAGAAAGAAAGCACACAGTGACTCTGGAAGTGCCTGCCCTGAGAGGCTCAATTTCCCTCTCCAATTACGTGGGACTATCCTGGGGAGTCACTGAGTCCAGCTCAGCCCACACCTGAGAGCAGCTTTGCAGTCAGGGCAGCTCTGCAGCCACCCACTAGGATAGGGACTGGTGGCTGCCATGGAGCCTCCACCACGCAGAGAGGTGATGAGATGGGCCTGATACCCCCACCCACAGGAGCAACTGTGAGGCTCTACAGGAGGAGGGAGGTTTGCTTAGGGCTGAGATTCAAGGACTCGGGTCCACGCACCCTCTCCTCCCAAGCCTCAGGATCCTGGTTCCCAACCAACCTGCCCCAGGCTCACTCACATCCAGACTGCCCGGGATGGCGGAATCCAACTCCTGTAACACAGTCAGAAAATCCCCAGGAAGGGACTATACCTCATGCCAAGGAGGTTGGGGAGGTGGTGATGAGTATTGCCAATGTCGGCTGCCTACCGTCCTGTCCCATGAAATCCCATCAGCCCCTGTCTCCCCAGAACCTCCTCCCTAGGTCTCCCCGGATGGAGCAGCCAAAGACCCTCAGCTGCCTTCCATTCTCTCACCTCCTCTATCCCAGATGACCTCCAAGTCTAGTTGATCTCCAAGCACCCTGGGTTACCTCTGTGGTGGGATATTAACAAGTTACAAGGACCTGTGGTCCCAACCTTACCCTTCCCCACATCCACTCTGAGTCCAGCTTTCCCAGACCCTTGTTCTGGTCTCTCAAATAGAGGTTTTCCAGGCCCAGTGGCCACAAGAGGACAGGGCTGGGGAGGAAGCACCTGCTGTCTCGATATGGAGAAGGCCTCCAGCTGGCGGGGAAAGGAACCCTGTCCTGTGATCTCTTGTGGTTCCTCTATGCCACAGGCTCACTCACCTTCTTTCTGCCTCCGTAGCCTCATCTGGGCTCTCTGGTGGTTCCTCTCCTGGGTGGCCACCTTACAGCTCCCCGCCTGCCAGGTGTCAGTGATGGAGACAGTGAGGCTCTCCTCCCTTCCCCCAGTTACAGCCCAGCCACCCCGCCCTTGGATCCCCAGGCACTGGTGTGAATCACCTGGCAAGGTGCTCATACCACTGGCCCAGCACCACACTCCCTGTGTGTGTCACCCAGTCATGCAGCCGGGCCTCACTGTGACTGTTTCCTCTTCTGTAAAGAGTGATCAAAACCACAGCTACCTCACAAGGCCTCCTTAGTACTGTTTCCTGTAGCTATTGCCATTGTTCTCACCCTCATCCCTCTGAGGAAGAACCAGGCATGAGCACCCACAATTTATTTTCTTTTCTTGACCCTCATTTCTATTCTGTGAGGGCTGCGCTACAGGCTCAGCATCCTCATTTTCCAGATGAGGAAACGGAGACCCAGAGTGGGCAGTGACTTCAGGGACCCTAAAAGATGGGCACATGCCTCCCCATCCTGGAGGCTCTGTCTCTGGCTGCCTTCACCCCATATCCCAGCACCACCACCCATCAGGGTCGTGGTTCTCTGAGTGTCTGAGTGTCTGGGTTCCAGCCAGGCACAGTCGATAGGAAAGGGACAGGGCTGCTTAGAGACCTTGCTAAGGGCACCTGCCTATCCGAGCCCCACTGGAGTCTCTACACACAAACTGGGCTTGAGCTATGCTGCTCTTTTGGCTCGGCCAATGATCTCCCAGTGAGTTCTGTGCACAGAACTTCTTCCTCCACTCAGGAAGTGGCTCTGTGCCATCTCAGACTGACATGGGGTTTTCCAGAATCTTGGGTGGGGTGACAAGTTGTCTTCATTTGTACATGGAATATTCTGAGATCTGGTCAGGAGGATCCCTAGAATGGCATGATGAATCCCCCAGTCATGAGCTTGTGTCACTGGATAACTGGTGAGAGTCCCAGACATGACCGCTGGGTATCTGCAAAGGGCAGAGCGGGAGTCCCAGGAAACACATATATGTCTGTCCTGAGCATGCCCATTGGTACCCATAGCCGTGAGGTCCACTGGACTCCTCTGGCACATGATCTTCTTTGTTTTCGTTCCCCTCCCCAGTGTGTGGCAGAGGCCCCCTGCCCATGTGGAGGCACGCTGCAGACAGTAGCTAGCAGCAGAGGCCTGGCTTCCTCAGGAATTGCCGGCCAGTTTGTGGAAGGAAGAAAGTCCTACTTACCATAACCATCCCCCAGCCTGGGAGGAAGTTCCATGCCAGCAGGATGGACCAGCATGGAGCCAGAACCTGCTAATGCTGCAACTCATCACCCCGGCTCAGCAGCCCAGCAGCCACAAGCCACATCCCATTACCACAGCCTCCTACCCCGTGCCACCACATGCCCGTGGACCACACACCCTCTCCCTGTTGGCCCTCTAGGGCAGGCATGGAGGAAATTTTTCAAGTCCACTTTTATAGATGAGTCAAAAGAAACAAAATAACCGCCCACACCAGGTCCAATGCCCTCCAAACTCAGTCTTTTCCTCTGACCCTAAACACTTGTCCTGCTGCCTCCCAGACTCCACTGTACCTTGATCAGCAGGTCTCTCACGGCAGTGTCTTTTGCAGAGTTGTTTTTAGATATTTTGTGGTTTTAAGTATGGACAGAGGAAAGAAAAGAAGGGTAATTTGTGAATAAGCGGAGAGATTTGTGAGTTCCAATCCAATCCCTTTTGTTTGAAAACCCAGAGAATCCCAACTTAGTGGTGAGAGTTTCCAGTAAAGGTCCTCTGTTGGACAAGGGCTGCAGAAGACCAGGTGGACTTTGTCATGCTCCTCCCTGGCCCATCTCCACCACATGAGCCCCCTGCTGTTCACAGTTAGCTTCCAGCTGGACACAGTCTCCACTGCTGGGTACAAACACCTGAAAGCCCCCAGCTGGCTCCAGTCTGTTCCCTGATGGTTAAAATCCTTAGTCCTGAGTTGGGAAATCCTTGGTTCAGAAGTCCAGGCAGCTTAGTGACCACACCTACCAGGCCATCCTGCCCAGTGCAAGTCCCTGGTCTCCCAAGAACCTTCAGAGTCGAGGGCACGTGGGGAGTCCTATGGGTCCCTTGTGGGTCAACCCCTGGTGCTCCCGTGAGGAACCCTCCTCACCTGGACACTGCTGCCCATGTCTTGTGTAGCCATGTATTGGGTTGCTGCACAGAGCAGAGACAATGGCGCACCGCAGAGAAGTTGTTGAGGCTTAGGCACTCCTGGAGAGGGAAGAGCAAGCTGTTAGGTCCAGAGTTGCAGCCCGACCCACTTCAGCCTCAGCCCACTCTGCTGAGATCTCCCTTCCTGGACAAAGCAGAGGCCCAGGGAGCCTCAGGAGGGCACAACTGGGGCCGAGTGAATGTCACTCATCTAGGAGGATTTAGTTCAACCAAAGGAAGAGTGCAGGCTGAAGTGAGCAGCCCCACTGGGCCATGGGAGTCAAGGTCCGTGAAGCCTGGCAAGAAGGGGCCTAGGGAATGCAGTGGCTCAGGCCAGAGATACAGATGCCAATCCTAAAGCTGATGGAAGAGAAGAGGCAGTTCCCCATTTTTAAAGAGGGAATCTTCAGGCCCATTTCAGGCCCAATTATAGCTTACTCTGGCCACCTTGATCCAGTGTTCCACCACCCCTGGCCCTGTCCTGGGCCCCTCATGCCGGTTCCTGAGGCAGGAGGTGGTGACACAGTTGGCGAGCCTGTTGAAGGTGCGATGGTAGTACCTAACTGTGTGTGCTAATGTGCTCATTCCCCCTCTTAGCTCGTTGGCCCCAGATGGAGCCCAAACATTCAGAGAGCTCCACCTTCTTGAACAGTTCCTTTGGGGGTAGGGGAGGAGTGTCACAGACAGAGCACACCCAGCTCAGAGTCACCTACAGTCCTGAGGCAGGGACTGAGCTCACAGTCATTCACGGTCTTCTCAGGAACTGAGCTGGAGCTCAAAAGCTTTAAATGGGCCTCTGTGACATGTGGGAGTCCCTGGCTTTGGATTTTCTGGACCACCGAGTGGCCCTGAATGCATCATATCCCAGAACCCAACAAGAGTGGGAAGAGAGAGTGACATTTTCTCCCAGGCCATCCGCGACTTCCAAGAATCCAGAGGGTGGCTCAGGCCTGCCGGTCCTGGAGGATTCGCCTTCCTCCCATGCAATCATCCCTGTACTCCTTTTCTCCATACTGCGCACTTCTTTCCTGTGGCAGCTGCAACTATGGCTCTGTTTGGGTAAGTCTGCCATAGAATCTAGTATGCATCAGCTACCTAATGCTGAGGGTAGTGAGGCTCCCTGAGCAGCTGGTGAGTGACCCATGGCCCTGTCTGCCCCTCAGTGAGCACCACCTGCTCTGCTTTCTGTCCATCCTGTCTTTCAATCAGTCCCTCTGTGTAGCTAGGTATGGGCGGCGGTCCCATCTCTGCTGTCCACAGGCAGACAGGAAGGACTTCTCCGTGGATGAGGAAACCCATCCAGATCCCGTGGGTTGGTAAGAAGTGGAGCTACAATTGGTCCCAAGGTATTGGCCACTTCTCTCAGGAGAGGCTGGTCTGAGACAGCTGGTGTCAGAGGCACAGCCTGTAGCCTAGCTGCTCACCGCGATCCATAAGGGTCAGCTACCTTGCCAGCAGCCTGGGAGGGAAGATCGCGGACATCAGGCAGCTCCCTCAGTGGGTTGGTTCTCACAGGAGAGGAACAGGGGGACTCTGGGCTGACTGTGGCTCTAGCACTGTCACTGAGCAGACCCTCTGGCTGGTGCTGGTGCTGGTGGTGAATGTAGATATCCTGGTGCATCCAGGGTCGCGACGTGACTCTGGCTCCAGAGCAGGCACCCAGGTCCCCAGCAGTAGTGGTGTTGGTCTAGGGCCGGCATTGTTAATGCCTCAGGCCCAGGATGAGCAGGATCTGGAAAAAGGGGAAAGGTCACCCCACCAGTCACTTTTCACTGGGCTGTGCCACAGAAGTGCCTGAATGGAATTTAAGGAGCAGCCCCAAAACACCACCCCAGACTGCAAGCCACCTCACCATCTGGCTTGGCCCCTCAAGTATTTCGAGGCAGCAACTGGCTCTAGGACAAGTTCCTGGTGGTCCTCCACGCCCAGTCCAGGCCTGGCAAAAGTTCCCTGAAGGCCAGCTTTATCCAGAAAAGATGACCGCTGGTGGGGCTGATAGCACAAAGTGAAGTATTTTCAAGGGGCCAGGTGAAGAAAACGCAGGTGATACCCTGTGATGGAGTGACAGCTGAGTCAGAGACCTGGCTCTCCCACAACCCTCCAGGGCACCCTTGTGTGGTTCTGGGCCCCTGACCTGTTGCAGCCTGTGTAGAGGACAGCCCCACCCTACCCCCAAGCTGTCAGTGGTGACCCGGAAGGGGCAGACCTGGCCATGCAGCAGGACTGTACAGACCCTTCTGTGCCCCAGCGTCCTACAGACATTCTCTTCCCAAAGGCTCTGGAGCACAGCACTGCACCTGGTCACCAAGATGGTGCCAGGGAAAGATTTGTGAGCAGGTTGCTCATGACAGCTCCAGCTCTGGCTCCCCTGATCCTGGGATTAAGGAGGGTGGGGGCAGATGTAGAGTGGAGGAGGACAGGGAGAGCTGGGACGCCATGTTGGGATGAGTCTTCAGTGGCCAGCTGTGACCCCGCCTCAGCCTCCTTGCAGGGCACCTAAGTCTGCATTTACAGAACTCACTATTTGCCTCTTATGGGGAAGTCCCCAGGATGTCAGCCTTCTCGGGTGGAATTTTAAGAGGCATGTGCCCCAGGCCCTTTGAGTCTCTCCCCAGCCAGAGTCCATTCTTTTTCCCCCATGGTTTGTGGGGTGAAAAGGCCCTTCAGAACCCTAACCACCCAGTGTATACTTTTGTTGCTGGGTCTGGCCATTTAGTCAGAATCTGGGAGGATGCCACCATATGTAGAAGAGGCCTATAAGCCCCTAACATTCTGTAGATAAGACCTTGGTTATTCTGTTCCCTGTGAGCCTCTGGAGTCTAAGTGAACAAGGCCCAGGATTGTCATCTGCTTTGTTTATGAAATAATGCCAAGCCACAAGAAGAGCAGCAGTGCACAAATGAGGTGTTTTGTGTATGCACGTGTTGAATGTGTGAAAACCCAACCGCTGGAGAACCCCCAGCCGAAAGACTTCCAGTTGTTCAGGGCCTGTGGCTCCCCTTTTCAGCACCAAGGACCCCTCTTTCTATCTGTGACAAGAGAAAGACCAGCGAGAAGGAATCTCAGACATCTTTTACCACGCCATGGTAGACTTGCTTTGCTGTATTTTTCCAAACAACGGTTGATAAGTGAGCCACTGCGCAGAATGCTGAGAGCTGCTTCCAGTGAAGGGGAAAAGTAATAAACATGAATCACAGCACCTGCAGCAGATTTTCCAGAGTTTTGTGGCCTAAACTTTTGTTTGCCATGTCTTAGATCATTCAGTCCCCACAGGAACCCTCTGTGAGGTTCATCTTCTGGCTACTCCTGTTCCAGAGGAGCCAACCGAGGCTCCGCAGAGCTGCATCTTCAAGACTCAGCCAGTAGGGGACAGAGGCATCTCCATGCCTTGAGGGGATGCATACCACCTTCTAACCAGTAGTTCCAAAAAGTGTGGCACGGGTAAAGTCCCAGGAGGGGCCCAGGCAGGTGGCATAGGAGGAGATGGGTTTAGTTAGCAAGGCTGGAACCAGGGAGTCCAACAGCTTCTCCCCGTGCCGGGCTGGAAAGCTGACATCCTGCAGATCTTATTTTCATGACTGTGGGGGACAAGGAGGGACATGGGAGTCAGTGGTAACACCATGAACCACCAGAGGATCGCGATCTGGAAGTCACACCAAGAAACACCAGCCCTTCAGGGACTTGTGCATGTGGAGAACCTGATTGCCCATGGTGAAAAGGATTCTAGGCTTTCCAAGTAAAATTGTATGTGAGGATGGAGAAGTGATAAAATGATTCATGCCTTCAAGGCATCGTCACGGTGTTTGTCAGCTGTGGGGCAATGGCGCCCTCTGTATCAACAGCCTACATGAAGAGCATCATCCCTGCAATCCTCACAAATCACCCTCATGGTAGATAAGAGACATGGGCTTTTGGATGTCAAATGTTTGCTCAGCAGCACCCAGGCCAGAAGGGAACACCTTCCATGGGGAGGACTGGATGAAATTCCCTCTAGGCCACCTGAGGCTCCACTTCTGATACGCAGGGGAAGGGCCTGGGGAGGCCTGATCCCCTCCTCATTTTAGTGACAGCACACCGGACGAGAGGGATATGATTGTTTTTGTTCCTTTAACATGAACGTGAGTCTGGAGAAACAGCTTTGGCCATCCCAGCCCCAGCCAAGTGGAAAATTCCGGAAGACTCCTGAGTGGGAGAAAGTGCATCCCAAGGCCCAGGATTTGCCAGGCAACTCGGGGAAGAGAAAACTTAGGCAGTTACTGAAGCCGTGAAAGGTTAAGCAAATGTATGTTTGAAAGGGGAAATGAAACTAGGTGATTTTCTCTGCCATCCAGACAGCAGACTGGCAAAAAGTTGAAAGCATGTTAGTATTCAGGGGAGGCTACAGTCAGAGACACAGCTACCTTCAGAGGCTGCTGGTGACCGTGTGACCAGCTGGAGGCCTTTTGGAAAGTCAACTGGCTAGAGCTGTTGAAACTAGAGCTGTTGAAACTTGCTATCTCCATATCTTTTCACCCAGATATCCCTTTCCCGGCTGTCTATCTTCCACAGGATATTTGTATATTTTATGGGTTGCATTGTGTTCCCTCCCCCAAATGTAACTGTTTCTATTCTCAACCCCAGAAAATATGACTGTGTCTGGACACAGAGTACTCCAAGAGGTAATTGAGGTGAAGTGAGTTCATTAGACTGGCCCCTAATTTAATATGCCTGGGGTTCTTACAAGGAGAGGTGGTGAGCGCACAGAGAAGTTGAAGAGAAGACCCTGTTCTGACCGAGATAGAAGTCAGCCACCTCCGAGGCAAGGAGAGAGGCCCAAAGAAACCACCCCAGTCTGACAGCTTGACGTTGGACTTCCAGTCTCCAGAACTGTGAGGAACCAGATTTGTGTGGTTAAGCTCTGCAGTCAGCGTGTCATGTTATGGCAGCCCTGGCAAACTTCTCCAGCCTATTAGGACACACATAGGATTATGCTCCCTGCAGAACAGGTGCCTAGAAAGGGAATTTTGTCATGACAGGCTCCACCAGCACTGAGAGGCTGACCCCTGTGGAGCATGGCCTCCCTTAAGCAATATTACAGTGAGATGCGAGGGTACACCTCCTGCCTGATGGGGATGCAGGAATGAGTTCTGTGAGATGACACTTTAAAAACAGATCCATAAAGAGGCTTCACCTTCTTTTGTTGTAATCAATGTCCACCCCCACGTTATTTGTGTTAAAGTTTTGGATTTTAAGTCCTGCAGGTGGTCTCGCAGGGCAGGGCAGCAGAGATGCCTGTTGCCAGAGATACACTTTCGGTGGGGAGTTAAAATGATAACAGTATGAGTATGTTGCTACAGTGTTATCACTGTACTCAATTCTTTGTGGCAACATGCTGAGATACTCCTGGCATAACATAAAGTGAAAACAAGGATGTTCCCTCATCTTCCTCTGATAGGTGAAAGGGACTTTGCCTGTAACCAAGTTGCCACTGGATACTACTGGCAGCCAGATTGCTTTGGGAGAGGATAGTGTGTCACTCAAGTGGGAAATTCCTAGGACAGAGCTTAGGGAGTCCCCATATTCATGTCTGAGTCCTGGGCCCACCCTGGTTTTCTAGAGTCCCTCTGTGGAGACCCTTCTGTGCCCCGTCTCACCCCAGAGCAGCACTGGCCGTGGTTGCTGGCGGTGGGCCCCTGCCCTTCTCTGAAGAAGATGGAGAACTGGAATCCATCCAACAGCTCCTGCTTGATCTGCTGTGTGGAGCTCTGCAAAGAGAGGGCCCGAGAGCCGGGCCAAGAGGTGTCAGTGGCCTGCCTGGCTGACCCCACAGTGGCACACCCCCATTAAAACTCCTTCCTGGTGTCCCCATCCCCAACAGAATTTGGCACATAGGAGCATCTACATAGACCTCCAGCCAGAGAAGGTTGAGGTCTCCCACAGATGAATTGAGATTCACATCTGAGCAGCAAACTGTGTCCTCGACACTGAGGTTTCCATCCTGCCAGGCATGGTCTGGGCAGTGATCCTGACATACGTACCAGGCTGCAAACACCTGACAACCTACCTCCTCCTCTCCAGGGAGGGCCCCTCATCTCCTGTGTCCCTCAAACATATGGGGAGGGACTCGGTGTTGCCCTGATGGGCACAGCTGAGGCCTGGCCTGGACGGGCCTGCCCTGGGCCCTGTGTTACCTGTGGGTGCCTTCTGGCAAAGGGCCAGAGGCGTCGAGGGTGAGGGTTGAACCAATGTCTATATTCTTGAGAAAGACTCTCATTTTGGCCTCTACTGCGACGAGGAGGTCGGCAGCACGTCGGGACACAGCAGGAGAACATGTTCTCCGGAGTGTCGCCCACCAAATGAACTGGAAATGGGGCTGTGTGTATAATATGGGTGCCTAGTTACCAGACTTCTAAGTTCTACTGGGGGTCTGTTAGCAAGGAAGTGAGGTCACATCTTGTAGGTTCCATCCTGTAAGCACCTCCTTTCCATAAGACCTACTCAAAGGCCCCTCTGGGTTTCTGGCCGCTCACCCTCCCCCGTCAACTCCTTACCTTTCACCATTATACAAAAGTGTGCCCCTTCAGCACCTTGGGAAGACCTGGATCTAACCGGGGTCCCAGGTTTGAGGAGCCAGTGCTGGGTCAAACAGCCTTTATCTTAGCAGTTGTGAGACCCTAGAGAACTCCTTTGGTGTTTTGGGCTCTCCCCACCTTGCACAATGGGAGTTATGCTAGCATCATAACCCTTCCTAGGGAACTCCTGAGGTGTGTTTGAGATAAATCTTAAAAAACTCATGGTGTGGTGGTCCCTGTAGATATTGCACATACTTCGAGATGGAAGAACTACAAGAAGGGGTGAGAGGTAGCATGGAATACAACTCCAGTGGGCCTGGGCTCCACAGTGTGATCTCAGGAAAAGGCACTTTTGCTCTGGCCCTCGTCTTTCATGCTGCAGTACTGTACGAGGTTGAGATTAAATGAAATTCAGACATCCTCCTGCTCTGACATTGCACCTTCCAGTGCCTTCCCATTTTATTTAGACCCAGACCCTATGCCTCATCTCAGCCTAGGGTGGGCAGCATCCACAAAGACGGCACTGAGGGCTTAGTGACTCCCTTCTGAATGATAGAATAGGACACAGATGGTGGAATAGCACTTCTGGGCCAGTTTAGGCTATTTCAGCAAAGAACCGTAGCCTGGGGAGCTCATCAAGAAGAGAATTTTTTCTCCCAGTTTTGGAGGCTGGAAGTTGGAGATCAGGGTACCAGCCTGGTCAGGTCTTAGTGTGGACACTTCTTCCCCATTCACTGAGCTGCTACAGGTGCTGTCCTTTCCTTGGAGGACGGCTCAACTTCAGGAGCATGGGTGGACTTCCGTTCAAAGCCCTGCTCCCACTTATAGGTTGGTGATCATGAGGAAGTCATAGAGCATCCCTGTGCCTGTTTTCTCCTCTGAGAAATGGCATTAGTGAGAATTGCTTCCCTTTCTAATCACACAGAATAAAGCATGAGAAGAAGTTAACTCGGTGCCATTGGGCAGAGAGTGAGAGCCCAGCAAACCAGAGAGATCAGCTTGCCCACATCAGTGGTGAGGAGTACGGAGAGTGGGTGAGGCTGGGGCAGGAAGCAGGCCAGCCTTCCAGAGCCCAGGAACAGGTGAAGGGCAAGAGTGAGCTCCTCACCTTGAATTCTCAGGAGACACAGGCATGCAGGAGCTGTGGGGAGCACAATCATCAGGGCTGCTCTCATTCCCCTGGTTCCCTCCATATCCGACGTGGTCCCAGGGCCCCTTCTCCCTGTGTTTCCTCTCTACCCTGCTTTCTTCCTGGCTGCCCTCCTTGGACTCATTTTTGCCCCTGGTCAGGTGGAATCTTGAGGTAACTATAAGCCTGTTAATAACTCCTCTGAAGTTCAACCCGTCATTTATTGAGACCTCTGAGCTTAGTCATAAACCACCTCCTGCTGGGACCTGAGAGGGGGCTGGAGGGAGCTGAGAGTGCAGTGGCAGATTTCCCTGCGGTTGCCACTACAGGGCCCACTGGCAGGTATCTGCTGAACTCGAGCTTTGTTTTGGGTCTCTGGAGTTCTGAGGTGTGATTTTCCCTCTGAAGATCGGCTGAGCCCCCAGTGGGTGCCTTAGCCTCAGAAATGGGTCCCCCTGGCTGGGAACTGTGCTCTACCCTCACTTTCCTAGAACACCTCACACCTCGCCCTGCCCATTCCGGCTTCCAAGGCCCACATAGAGGCTCTGTAGAAATTGCTAAATACAAAAGGGCTACAAATAAGTCATAGGAAGTGTATTTATATAAGGCGGTGGCTTTCAACCATTACTATACGTTTACTTCAGCAAAGGCGAAATTTAAAAATGTTAATACTCTGAGTCACCCGCAGAGATTTGGATTTATTTGATGGGGCAGGAGACACAGGTATCTTTGGTTTGGTTTTGTTTTTTCTTTTTTGAAATGGAACCATGCAGTGTTTCTCAGGTTGTAGTGCAGTGGCACCATGTTGAGCACTGCAGCCTTGATCTGCCAGGCTGAAGGAATCCTCCCTTCTCAGCCTCTCGCGTAGCTGGGACTATGGGCATGCACCACCATGCCATACTACTTTTTGTGTATTTTGTAGAGGTGGGATCTCACTGTTCCACCCAGGCTGGTCTTGAAAGTCCTACCCTCAAGCTGTCGTCCTGCCTCAGCCTCCCACAATGCTGAATTTACAATTGTGAGCCACCGTGTCTGGCCCTGTTTCTTTTGAGTTCCCTTAGTGTTTCTAATGGGCATTCTAGCAAAGAAGATTTTGCTTGCAGAAGGCTCGCGGAACACTACTGAGGCTGCATCATCTTCACAGCCAACAGATTGTTCCCTGAAGTGTCTGCTTAGCAGTGCACAGGGTATTTATATCCTGGACTTTATGGAGCTGTTGGGTTTGGGGGCTGACTGGGGCATGAGTGTTGTCTCTGGGATCTGTCACAGCCTGGTCCTATGGGATACCCAGTCAAGCATCCTCCTTTCCAGACCACCATCCTGCCTCTCACTACTCCTATGGCAAGAGAACAAAGGTCATGACCCCATGGTCAGAGACATCCACAACAGCAATGAAGTTGAGTGAGTCATGTGAGGAGGGGTGGGGCACAGCTGCTTGTTGGAAGAGTGTTGGAAAGTATTGGTCCATCAGCTGTCACATCCTCCTGTTGCTGTTGAATCCCAGTGATCCTCACTTGGAGTCTGGGTCTCAGAAGGGTGTGGCACCTGGGTTCTTGGCTGGCTGAGCTGGTGCTTTTGCAGTCCACTTTGGAGCTTTGGTTTGTGAAGCCTGACCTGAGTTACTTCAGGAAACCTTTGTCCCTCAGGCTGCCTCCTACTTAAGAGCAGAGCCTTTGTGTGGAGATCTGGCTGGCCTCCCTAGCTCCCAGCCTGTCCTGTCCTGTTATGTCTGGGTTTGAGGTTTTGTGGAGGGGTCTCTTGCCATAGAGGAGGCAGTAGCAGTCGTGTGGATCAGAGTGAAGAATGGCGATCCCTGCTGGCTGTGCCCGGCCTTTGACTGGAGGAGTCTGAGAATGACCAGGCCTGGGGAGCTGTCATTCCTCAGAAACAGCATGTTTCCTCCCCTTTTGTGGAGTCTCTGGATGTGACCCAGAGTGTGCTGGGCCTCTTTCACTTGTGCTGGGTTTAGCTGTGTGTTTCAGGGTGGGATGTGCAGGGGATCATCTGCTCTGAGCCAGATAAGCCTGGCGAGGATTGGGGGGCGGCCCTCGAAGAAGCCAGATCTGGTGGGAGAGTAGGCATGGATAGGGAGGGAACAGGGTCACCAGGGTTGTGTGTCACCTGTTCTCGCTCCTTGGTCTGCCCGGCAAGTGAGAACAGAGGTGGAGGCTGCTGTGGACCCACTTTGGCTTCCTGCAAGCAGGTGTTCTTTTGGGGAGCAAGGCAGATGGGGGACAAAGCTGGTCTCTGAGGTGTTGAGTGGTTCTTTGTATGTCATTGTGCTTTTCCTCTCTGCCGTCCCCAACAGCTCTACTGTAGCAGCCCATTGACCTAGTAAGTCACTCAGAGCATCGTGGTCCTACACATGGGTGTTACGGCCCCTTAAAGAGCCAGAGAGGGCTTAGGAGTTTCTCAGAAGACTGAGCCCAGGGTTGGAGGGTGCGAGAGTCACTGAGAACAGCCCATTTGATAAGTTGGGCAGAGGGATCGTGGGCCCTGAGCATGCCTGCCTGACCGGTGGTGACCATGCCAACAGGGCCAGGGCCTCAATAGAGCTTAGCTACTGAGCTTGACATTTGGCCAGTTGGTCTCTTGGTGCAGGCAGGAACGTTCTGCTTCCCCAACCCCTGTCTTTTGGTCTCCAGTATCCTTGGAGCAGCTGCAGGGTAGGTAGAGGTGTGTGTCTGCTAGCTGCTTGGTGAGATGAGCGTCCACCCAGCTGCCTCTGCTGGGGAAAAAGAGTAATGACTGCAGCAGGGAGACAACCGAGGCGGGGCCCTTTTAGAGTCAACCCTACTGCTCCGATTCTAATTTTCAGTTCAGATTTTGCAGGCCTGAGTGTGGGTCCCTGAGTACCTGCCCTTTGAATTCTTTTGGCGAGGACTTAGCATTCCCCAGGAGCTTCTCACTGAGCCCCAAACACACAGCCCCCAATTCACCACCTCATCCCTTACCAGGACCTGCTGAAGCACACACCTGTGGACCACCCAGACTGCCTGCCACTACAGGATGCCCTCCGCATCTCCCAGGACTTCTTTCCGGCATCAGTGCGGACATTGACCCCGCTGGACTGCAGTCACAATGGACTCCCAATGGGGAGGTGAGCTCAGGGCCCAGCAAGGCCTCAACAGGTTGAGGAGCCCAGGGTGGACCAGATCCCCAGTCTCTTCTCTGATGGCACAGGCATCGCTCTGTGCCCCTTGTCTCTGCAACCCTGATCCCCCATTCCCAGCCAAGGAGAGGTCTTCAGTCCTTGGTCACGCTGATTTGATTCCGTGTGGCATTCTGGGCCCTAGGCTGAGAGCTTTAAGCCCAGTGTCTCAGTCATCCTCCAAAGAATCCAGTGAGCCAGAAGAGGACACAGGCCCAGAGCATCTCTCCAGGTCCACCGCACAGTCTTTGAGCTGTGTCAGAGCTGGATTCTTTATCTGGGGCTGGCTGTTTGGAGGCCCCAGGCATTGTCCCCCGCACCAGGGAATTCGGCCTGTGGCTACCTTATTCTTGAATGCAGACACCTGCCTGTGCCGTCAGGGTGACCCGGGAAGCTGAGGGAGCAGGACATGTCAGCCACTTTAGATTGGTCTGCACGAGAAAAAGCCAGGAAGGGAGCCCCACAGTGGGAAAGGCTGGTACTAGAGGTAGCTGAGGCCATCCAGGTTGCTGGAACATTCCACGTGGGCTCCTGGATGTCAGACAGCAGTTTCCCTGGGGGCCCTTCTTGATGCAAGGGTGAGGCTTAGCCCA